>NC_092862.1:87313548-87316297 GCF_032062135.1 Pyxicephalus adspersus | reverse complement strand
CGCTTTTATTTGCTTTTGCCATCTGTATACACTGGTTTGAGTTTTGTAATTGTCTGTTTTTATTGGTTGCTAATAAAAAATAATAAAAAAAAAAAAAAAAAAAGACCAGGGTCCCCAAATAGAGTATGCATATTAGGGACCCCCGGGAGCCACTTCCATGGCTTTGGGCATTTAGGTACTGCCAATTGTCTGTGCGGGTGGTGCCTCATATATAAATTTGTCCGCTCACCAAACTTTAAGGCTGCGTTCAGCTGGCGGTGAGGTTGCCGTGGAACCCTGGGGGAGACGCTCAGTACCACTTACTGCCACCTGTAGTCAAATCTGCAGATGCTGTGGTGCGGGGTTCTGCGCAGGTAGCGAGCTGCCTGTTGCACATAACTGGACACCTACGTTCTCTGGAACAGAGGGATGTTACTAACTGAAAGTGGTAAACACAATCCCCCCCCCGAATAAAATGGTATACCCATCATATCGTGCTACCCAGTCACACACAGTTATCCCCCTTACTCTCTAGGAACCCCAATTTCTCTGTAACATCTCGCTGTGAGAACACTCAAATGTGGCTATTGTTCTAAATGTTTTATGTGCTGCATGAGTTTATAACCGTAAAATGAATAACAGAATTACATAGAAACAACCCGGGGCCTTTCCACCTTACAAAGTAAACAATAAAATGTGTACATTTTGTGCAGTATAGAAACCGTTAACTTTTTTTCTATGTACCTATTATCATAAATAACTCCTATGTATGGGGTTTTGTCAAGTCTTAGGAAACAATTGTTTCTATCATGAGTTCTAAGGCTGGGTACACACGTGCAAAAATTGTAAAAGATCCAATGACAATGACAAAAGACTGAAAGATGCATGAACGAGTGCTGTACATACAGTGCTATTCTGCTCTTTGAAGAAGGGATGAGAGGAGAACGACAGAACGGCACCCCACTGCACACTCTTTGCTTCACTTTCATTACAATCATTCGCCATCAGTGGGCCCGTCAGGACGGTTTGTCCGGACGTTGAGCGCTATACACGCACCAGATTCTCATCTGATATTAGCCCTGAGGCAATTAATCTAATGTGTGTACATAGCCTTAATTGTAAAAAAAAAAAAAAAAAAGATTGGTGAAATGGTGACTAACTTTAGTGGGCGATTTTATTACTGCAGTGCCATCACATGATAAAAAAAGGTATACCCTGTCACACATCTCTATCCCCCCTACTCCCTATGAACCCCAATTTCTCTGTAACATCTTGCTATAGCAAAACTTTACCTTACAAATTAAACAATAAAATGTGTACATTGAAGTTCAAAGAAGGTAAAGGGACATTTAAATGTGACCGGGCACCATGGAATGATAGTGCTGATGAAGTTTTGATGGGGGTAATCACATTTACTATGTGACTCATCCCAAGGTATATTAAAGCATACCTAAACTCAGAATGTTTACTTTACATAAAAGGGTAGGCAACTCTTGTTTAAAAAAAAAAAAAAAAACCCGTGTATTTTTTTTGTTTTTTTGGGGTTTTTTTTTTTAAAAAGGGTGCAGCACTGCTGCCTTAATTATCGATCACCTAGGCCAGGGGTAGGCAAACTTCGGGCTTTAGGCCAGATTCGGTCTGGCCAGTAGTCTGTTTCAGCCTAATCCCGGCCGGCAGGGGTCAGCAACCCGCAGCTCCGGAGTCTACTTGTTATATCTCCCTTCCCTATTTACCGGGGATGGCGTTAACACTTCTGCCGCTGGGGTAAGGGGACATTCCCTATCCTCCATATGCATTGCGGAGGGAAGGGATTTCTTTTCAGGGGTGATCTGGTGGGGGCGGAGCCATCAGCAAGGGACTCGAGAGAGAGTCCGGCCTAGTGTGCCTTTTTGACCTCCTAACATGGCCTAGTAGCCAAAAAAAAATTGCTGACCCCTGACCTAGGCGATCAAGAATGAATGGGAGCACAGTGCCTCCTGGTATACCTACTTTATGCATCCCAGGAGGCTCTTGGCTGCTCCTTCTGCGCACGCCCGGGATGCATGCAGAGAAGGAGCCCTTTCATGCGTGCGCAGTGAGATCAGCAAGATTTTTCCCTATCTACATCATCTGATCTCACACCTGCCCAGTGCGAGATCAGTTGACGTAGGAGGAAAAACCAGTAAGAAGGGAGAAAAAGATGGCGGCTCCTGGCGCCAGGCCGAAGACAGATACCGGGAATGCTGGGATACAAGGGGGCCATGAAGCCCAACAGGTCCCAAATTTTTTTTATTATTAGAACATTTATTTAGTTAATTTAATTTCCATTCTATTGCAAGAAATTTCGCATACAGGATCGTAAAGCTTTAAATGAGCGCAAAGCAATAGAAAGGTGTGACAATTAGATTATTAGATTTATACCTATACATACTTTATTTATGTATCAATGTAATGTAAGATTGTTATAAATAAATATTAATATACACGCATACATGTACAGAGGAAGAGGTAACCGCAGTGCCACCTTAGTGCCAGTCTGAACGCAGCCTTAAAGTTTGGTGAGTGGGCAAATTTATATTTGAGGCACCACAGCGCACAGACAATTGGCAGTACCCTAATGCTCAATGCCATGCAAATGGCCCCCGGGGGTGTTAATATGCAAACTCTTATTTGAGTATGCTGGGCTTGAAATACCCTGTTTCCCCAATGATAAGACACTGTCTTATTTTTTTTGGAAGGCCAAAATATGCTCTAGGGCTTATTTTCAGGGGGATGCCTTATTTACCCATGA
>NC_092862.1:87284216-87312676 GCF_032062135.1 Pyxicephalus adspersus | reverse complement strand
TTATTTTTCATTTTTCCCTAAAAAGGGGGGGCTGTCTTATTTGATGGCCCTGCCTTATCATCGGGGAAACACGGTAGCAAATCACTAAAATTTTATTTCATATAAAAGCATAGATAACCCTTTGTTTTTTTTCCCATTTTTTTTCTTTTAAAACACAAAAAGGCAAAGCCCCTCCCATTCTTTCATTAGCGCAGCGTTTAAAGGGACTGAATGGGAGCGCAGAGCCTCCTGGGATTCATGGCGTGCATATCCCAGGAGGATCTGAGAACAGGTATGCCCAGGAGGGACTTTTCTGTCATTGAAAGAAGAAAAAAGGCAATCTCACACATGCACAGTAATATCTGCATTTTTTGTTTTTTTTTTTTTTTGTTTTTTTTACAAATACAGCAACATACTTCATGAATCTGTGCAAGTTAAGGTGTCATCTCAATAGGATTTTATGTTTGAGACCCTGTATCTGGCAACTTATGTTCAGGG
The DNA here is from genome assembly GCF_032062135.1 of Pyxicephalus adspersus. Lineage (NCBI taxonomy): Eukaryota > Metazoa > Chordata > Amphibia > Anura > Pyxicephalidae > Pyxicephalus > Pyxicephalus adspersus. Next base: position 87,312,199 of record NC_092862.1, on the reverse strand, counting down.
GGCTGAAATTACGTTTAGTATCAGCTCTCATTTTCCCTAGTGTACCCTGAAAATTTCAAGTTTGTTCAACAATCGATATGAAGGTTTTATACATTGGGCGTAATAGGAGCAGCACGGACACAGATCTCATGCTGCTGCTAGGGTAGGAGAGGTAGGATTATTTCACAATGAAAGTGGGCGGGGAGCAGCCACAGCTCATCTCCGAGGTCTTTAGAACATCCCCACTCTCGGGGAGCTCACACTGAAACAGAATCTCATAGATAAAGATAGGAGATGCGCCCGCAGACAGAGCAGAAACAGCTGATTGTGACTTCATTGTACATGCCCAATCAGCTGGTAGTACACATTTCTTAAGTAGGATTACCTCATAGGACACAACGGACCACGAAATTTACGGGTGTCACTCAAAGGGTAAGAAACTTCCCCTTTATTGACGTCATGATGCCAGAAACTGCCCACTCTCCCATCGCGAGTCTGAGCCTGCGATGGGAGAGTGGACTGGTTGTGTCCAAAGACCGAACTTGCCCACTTCCCTGAACCCTTCGATCAGTACGGGGACAACGTGGTTCGTGGCTCTGGTGGGTGCATCCCCCCAGCGGGGTCCTTCTCCCGACCCTGTTTGGGGGTGCTTCGGCCAGAGCCGCGGACCACTGTTGGCGACCGCTGTTTTATAGCATTCTTTATTTATTACTTTTTAAATATTTTTTTTTATTCCCCTCATATTTTCATTAAGGTAATAAACAACCAATAACACAAGAACAGATTTCAAACAGCAGGACAGTAATTTATTTTTTAGTTTAGTGGCATTATATAAAGAGCAATCTTGTATGTTTATCAGTTTCAGGTAATAAAAAATACGATTTTTAAACTATTGTAAATTTGTAAATTGCTTTTTCTGATTGTTTGTTGAAACAAGAATTACAGCCTAATGACCAGAGTTAAATGTAAAGAACACAATATGTGATTTGCATATGACTTGCAATGTTATTGTTTCCATAGTTTGAAAATGATATATCTGCATTTACATATGAAAGGACATTAATGATGGAGCAAAGATCTCAAATGCTAAAGCAAATGCAACTGTCTAAGAATGAAAGAGAAAGAGAGGTAAAGTGTTATAAATTGTTTTTTTTAATATATTTTGGATGTTCCAGTTTGTGCATTAAGAGTGTTTTCTCCTATTTAATGCTTTTGGGACTGTTGCGCTGAAAAGGTGATATTTCAGTGGTTGACTGAACTGAAAAAAAGTGAAGACAGTAGCTTTAAAAGTACTGATTCTATTAATTCAGTATAACAGCCATGTAACGTTTATATTCTGCGAGGAGATATTGAACTCATCTGTGCTTTTAAAAATACACTTTTCTTGTCAGACCACTTCAGTTGTGCAAATGTACATACATTTTAGATTTGGAGTATGTATTTTAGGACACACCTTCTTCTCAAGACTTCTTACTCCACCAACAAAACCAATCAATTGAAATAATCACACCTCTTTAAATCAGAATATTTTTGCATTACACAGATCTTTTCACAATTACAGGTAGTCCCCAAGTTAAGGACATCCAACATACGGACGACTCCTAGATACGAATGGGGATTCCCTGCTTGTTTGTGTGCAGGACGTTGGCTTGATGGGGGGCAGGGAGCTCTTTGATGGGGGGGCTTCTTCTACAAGCATGACTTGTAGAAGACATCTTTTGCGGTTTTGCAACATCTTGTAACTCTTTAATGACCAAAACAAACTCAGCAGTTTTTTTTTATATCAAAGCACAGCTTGCTCCAGAAATTAATGAATGTCTAGGCTTCATAAAGTTTTTTTTTTTTCTGCTTTGTGATTACCTTACAGTGAGTATTTTTTACAGTAACTGACACCACACTGCCTAATAATATGTTGAGACAAACATCTGTCCTAATTGCATTTATTAAAATATTGTACCTGTTCCAACTTACATACAAATTCAGTCCCTGAAAACTTCAGTCCCTATCTCGTATCTAACACAAGGATTACCTGTATGCCTAAATTTAAAATGCCATTTTTTATCATTACTGTAGCAATGTTGTGTATACCCAAATAAACTAAACTTCAGCTTTTGGATTCTGAGTACATCTGAAAATATTAATGTTTTTAAAAGGACATGTTAATGAATTTCTGCCTACCATTTTTTTTTTAAAAACAATTGCAGCTACAAAACAAAAGGTTTGGAGGTACATTAGTTAAAAAGAATTACTAAATCTAGTGTGTGTGTTCTTATTTAATAATTTCATGGTACAGATGAAGTAGTTAATTATAATTACCTGTCCTTTATTCAACATACCCCAGCATTTATAGCCACATGGTATGCATGTGCATACTTATGCATACGCATAATTTAGGTATTATAAAAGATGTCCAGACATGTAATAATGATTGTCTACAAACATAATTAGAGTTGTGCAATTTGTGAAACCATACCTTTTTTAGTATCTATTTTTTTTATTGTGCAAAACTGGCATACTACAACAGGCACTTTTGGGCGCGAAAGAGGTTTCCTTGTGTTGATATGTATTGTTTGCAAAACTCAGGTTCCTAAAGTGTGGTGCTCTGTGGATGGGTTTTGTTTTTTCTTGTGGCATCCAAGTTTTTTGTTTATTTATCTTTTGTTTTTTTGGCAGAAGATGCTCTTAATTCCCTGCAATTATTGATTTTGATTTTTTTTCTCTGCAATTATTGATTTTGCCTGCTTGTCACCATTATTTAGTTTACAGAAGTGAACACTAGCCATGCTCAGTATACAGTATTGGCACAATTTTGTGCCAGATGCAGGACATACTTGCAGGTCCACACCAGGGGACTGAAGATTTCAAACCACTAAAAGATAGATGTGCCAGCAAGAGAGTGACATGGGAGAGCAGCCTACACATCGCTGGAGAAGGATGCTGAACAAGGTAAGCAATGTTCATATATACTGAACAAAGTTGTGCATAACAGCTACAGCTCAGTGTACCAACAGTGTAATTTTGCTTTATTAGATCCTAATTCTTTCACTGTAGGAAGTCATTGGAAAGTATGGTTCATATTTCAGTCTATTCAGAAAGACCTTTATTTGCAGAAATCCTGTGGTCCTTGAATTTATTCTTAGTGGTAACCTTAATGGCAATGCTGGTTGTTTTTTTTTTTTCATGGTCCTTATTAGCCTTGAGCCTGACAGCACTGTCAGAGTAATACCAAACTTGTAAATATTCCAGAAGCTGAACATTACACTGAATATGAGTCTGTAAATTCATCTGCATCAAAGTGTATAATTACCCACTGCTAATTTAGCAGATACTATGCACGCAGCGCTCGGATTCTATTGTCTAGTTTGGTGATAAGTTTGACTAGAGTACCCTTTTTGAGGCCAAATGATAAGTGACAAAGTTAGAAGTATGCTTGTCACAAAGGTTGAAATCTTGTCACATGTGGTATGTCACATGGACGTGACAAACCCGTGCAGATGAATAATGAAATACTTGATCCTGAAAACCCATAGAATATTACAATATAATCTATTACTTTTATAACGTTAGTACTAGAATATATTACTTTGCACCTTGAGGGACAATAAGTAGGCAGAATTGGTAATGGTGAGTAGTGGAAGGGAGAGAGAAGTAATTGCTACCCACATTCAGAGTAGGAGGAGGCTGGGTAGGAAAGGGAGAGGAGACCATGCATAAAATAATCAAGTACTACAGAGAGTGAGCAAGATAAGACAAGACAAGATAAGACCGTTCATGATTATAGAGGTGAGGAAAGAAGACAGGCATGAGATGAGATGCTTAAAGCAGAACTAAAGTGAAAAAAAATACACTTGCCTTTAACTCTGTAGATTCCTCGATCGTCCAAAGGGATGTCTTCTATATGGTCCTGCGCCATTCTGGAATCCTCCAGAGGAAGCGCCGGGCACTGCCATCTTTGTCAGTCTTCTTTTGGCTACATCACCAATCTCGCACAGTGCATGTGTGAGAAAGAAAAGTAAAAGTGAAGGAATTACCATGGACCACGAGGAAAAGAGTGGATTATGATTGTTAATAAATTATAGAAGAGTCAGAGCATATTCCGATAGTATATAATTGGAAGATTTAGTGAAATAGGCTAGAATATTGTTGGGGGAGGATGCGAGAAGAGGATTGTGTCTGGAAAAGAGTTGGATTTTTGTTTTAACAAAGAAAGAAGAGAGAGAGGTTTTTTTGGCAAAATGTGTATTCTATTGATAATAGCTTCTGGGAAGATACAGTACAAATATTTTTGGACCTTATACTTGTTAAGGTCAAAGCAAAATAAGGCCCTATGGACACTATGCAACAAATATCTATTGCTTTGTGTATTACAGTAACGCCAGTATATTGTAGTAGGGTGGGTAGTCGCTTGCATTAAACCCGACGCATTGGGTACCCGATGCATTTCGACCAGTGCAGGCTTCCTCAGGGGTGGTTGTACAAAAGCGAGGCTTTAAGTCAATGCTTGATGTTGTCTAGTTGTGTTTGCAAACATAGGTTAATAAATTTAACATAAATGCTTTAAATAGAAATCTAATACAGTCACATGTGAGTAATGATTAGATATAGGTGTTAAGACGTGCATCAAGGTTAATTGATAGTAGCATACTAGAATTTTCATAAAAATTGAAGATTTTGTAATAAGTTTTGAAATAGTTACATTAGGTTATTTATAGTTAGACATATCCATAATGTGCAGGAATAATGATGTTTTAGGATTTATAAAAACTAGGGCATAGTTCTCCCCAGCCCGTTTTTGGGGGGCAGACCGCCCACCTGCTGTGAGTATTCCGCCTGGCACATTTTCAGCAGCTCTGAATGGACAACAGAGAGGCTGCTCTGCTCGCTCCGTTCTCCACTGATAAGAGCTGATTGCTGATTAGAGCCGGGCAGAGTGAGGAGAGCACAGCTATGAGGAGATCAGGACACAGGCTGCCCCTCCCCCTCTCATAGCTGTGCCGAGTATTTTGGAGAAAAAAAGAAACGTGCAAACAATGTCTCTGCCCAGTGGGCGTGTGTAATGACGTCATCAGAGCAGTGTGTGTAAATGCAGCATGTCACATTCCTGTCTTACATCGCTCTGTGTAAAAACCTTCATATCCCCTAAACTGTATGTCATAATGACTTGTAATTTTCAGGGGGCACAGGGAACACTTTTAGTTAGCACCATTCACAATTTCAGCACCCCAGCTTTTACAAATTTCATGATATCGGGATCAGAATTGTAAAAACTTGTAAATATACAACATTGGGGTTGCAGTATTAAAAGCAAGTGCGCCTTGGAGTCCTCAATCAAAAATGCAAATTGGGGATCCCCAGGGCCACTTACATAGAAAGGAGCATCGGGGAAAGGCCCCTAATTTTATTTATATCTATCACAAATGGTGGAGTGTAAAAAGCCAAAAATGTAGGGGGGGGGGGGGGGGGGGGACAATTTTCGATAACCCCCTCCACACACACAGTAAAATTTCATTACTATGGCAAACGCACTGCCCTGTTACACATTACTGCCCATTTCTAACTGGAAATCCAATTTCTCTGAAATGGGAAGGTGTAGGAAACTGAAAATGTGTGGATAACACCCCCTAAAGTTTTATCACAATGGCATCATTAGAACATAAAAAACTCTGCCCATCAAAACGAAATTGGGCTTTAGGTACTGGTAGGGTAAGTCATGTGTAACAGGGCAGCATGTTTTGACCGGCAGACTTTATGTATTGATGCCATGGAGATGAAAGTTTGGGGGGTGTTAGCCAGAAGTGTCCCCCACTTGCACCTATGATTCTGTTTATCTGCTTCTCTCTGTTCTAGAGAAATTGGGGTTCAAGGTATGGAAACGGACAATTCGATGGGCAGAGGTTTTTATGTTCTAATGATGCCATGCTAATTAAATTTTAGGGGTTTATACATCTGTTCCGCACTTGCACTTACATTTTCAGTTTCCTGCACCTCCCCATTCCAGATAAATTGGGATTCAAAGAACAGAAGCAGAAAGGGCAGCATAGTATTACAGGTATAGTTTGGTGAAAGGTAGGTAAAATATTTAGGGGGCCCACCTCAATGCTTCTTACTATGTAAGTGGCCCCGGGGGTCCTTAATTTGCATTTTCAATTTTGGGCTCCTAGGCGCACTTTCCTACAAAACAGCAACCCAAATGTTCAATATCTACAAGTTTTTAAACTCGTGATCCCCATATTTTGAAAATTCCTGAAATTAAAAAAAGAAATGTTGGTTATCAGTAGCTATGAGAGTCCCCTGTGTACCCTAAAAACTTTAGGTAATTACAACCAACATTTTAGGAGATCTAAAGGATTGAACGTAATGAGTTGTTGGGCTGCAGAACATGACAAGCAGACTTTACACTCACAGCGATCATACTGCGGGTGGATAAATTTCACAGGATGTTTTTGTTTTTGGAAGTGATGAGAGGAGGGCACTGGCTGTCCTGCCCCTATATGCGATCATATGCATGATGCTCTTTGTGTTAACTAGGTATAACGCTAGGAGGTGACATCTGAAGGTAGGCTGAATTCACACGAGCATTAAGGTTGCATTTGCTGCTGCGTTTACCCCTCACCTCTCGCCAGGAATCACAGCTGGTTGAAAAAATGCTAGGCCTGAAAAGCTTAGCACTTACCCCCTGTTACCAATCCCAGGTGCCCAGCAGTTATCACAGGTTACCAATCCCAGGTGCCTAGCAGTTGCCAAGAAGTAGTCACTCGGGAGGGGCATTTTTTACTGCCAATGTGAACTAAGCCTAATTTGTTAAGCCTAACATTGATCACAATATTACACTACTACACGGTATTACACTATTAAAACATGGTACTCAAGGGAGTTGGATTAAAATACAAAGCACTGGACTGTGGGGGTATAATACAAAAAATGGAAAAAATTGTACATTCTAACAAGCCAGGCATTAGACAGTTGAAACAAAATATAGGGGGTAGGTAGATACTAGGGGCTCCAAATTTGCAGTGTATAGCCCCGCCCACCTCCCGGCTACATTTTCCCCCTACCCGGCTGAAAAAAATTTCTGGGGAGAACACTGGAGGGGTTATGGTAATCTAAAGAAATAATATTGGTAGTGCCTTAAAATAGTAAAAATTTAGACTTACATTGTCTCTTGATTTTGGCAGTCTTTGGGGGGGGGGGGACCCCTAAGAGCCGTGTAGTAGAAGAGGGTAATCAGTCGATGATTTCAGAGACATATTAGGACATTAAAGTAGGAAATTAAATAATTGGTATTTATCTGGTGGAATCGGGAATAGTGATCCATGGATCTGTGGTCCAGACTGGAGAAACAGCCTGGTGTTATAGTCCCGAATGTCTCTCATATTTGTATGAGAGGTGACATACCAGGGGCCCACATACGTAGCTCCGCTGTAAGGATCCATGTTGGGCCGGTGTCTTAAGCAAAGAAAACTACCCTTGAAAAAAAACTACCAGGGGGCGTATACCAATGGGTGTGTTAGAAGTGTGCTAGAAGCCTCCACAAAGGTGTAACGGGGTATTTTTTTATGGGCAGAGTTTTTTATGTTCATTGCCTAATGATGAAACTTTAGGGGGTGTTAGCCACAGAAGTCCCCCACTTGCCCCTTTTTTTTGTTCACCTGTATCTCCCCGTTCCAGAGAAATTAAGGTTCAGGTTCTAGAAGCCTCCACCAATGTATAACAGGGTAGATTTTTTTTGATGGGCAGAGTTCTATGTGTTCTGACGATGGCCTAACAATGACATTTTTGGTTTTGTATACATTTCCCTGTTTCAGAGAAATTGGGGTTCAAAGTAGGGATGGGGACAGGGTAGTGTAGTATAACTTTTCTGGTTTTGTGACAGGTGGGTATAAATTTGGGGTTCGCACCTCCATGCTCTGTAATAAGTGGCCCCGGGGGTCCATAATTTTGTATGTTTAATTTCGGGTTTCTAGACACACTTTTTAAACAGTAACCCTGATGTTCAATTTTCACTAGTTTTTATAATTATGACCCCCATATTTTGAAAGTTATTAAATTAATCCAGAGATGAATATGGATAGTGACATATGGGTTGTTGTATATATTACACAGTGATCCAATAACAATGTTCAAAATAGATGATGTCATGGATTGAAAATAACTAATGTGGCATAGCACAGGGCAGTCACTCATGGTAGCGGGATGCTTACAGGGCAGATTAGAGGCAGCAGACTCCAAAAGTCCAAAATAACAACAGTCTTTATTTGTTTAGGCAAGTGTTACAGCACACTCCCAGCACAACAAAACAATAAATAGTAATAGCCCAGCTGGGCAACTGGGTGCCCTAGCTCACTAACCCAAACACTATCTCAGTATCAATACTGTTTACTCACAGGTTTGTAGTCCTGTGTGGACGCTGGCTTTCCTAAGCCCCTCTGATCACCACCTTGCAGTGGTTTGCTTGCAACACAGTGGCTGATCCTCTTCCTCTCCACTCTGGAATCCACTCTGGCTCTCTCTGTCTGGAATCCACCACTGCTCTCTCTCGGCCTGGTATCCCTCTCTGCCTCTCTCTCGGCCTGGTATCCCTCTCTGCCTCTCTCTCGGCCTGGTATCCCTCTCTGCCTCTCTCTCGGCCTGGCATCCCTCTTGCTGAGTACTTCCTCTGTCAGCCTCTTGCTGAGTACTTCCTCTGTAAGCCTCTTGCTGAGTACAAGCCTTTTTAACACTTTCCTGACCTTTTCTACCCTTTCTGATAGTGTGACACTCTGTCACACTAACAATAACAGAGACCATTCTACATAAAGGAATACACAATAAATTATAATACATTTTTTGTTTTTAGACAGTGGGAGAATTTTGAGTCACTATTTCCCCTTTTGGGTAGGTTTTCAACCACATATCTAGTCCAAGTGGCACATCCTATCAGTAATAATTCTTAAGGATCAAGGGATTGTGTCCAGTTTAGAATTATTATTTAACTACAAAAACTGAAGAGGCAGGTATATTTGAATATTCATTATAAAGGTATTTTATAAGCCTTTTAGTCCAGAGGCTTTTTTATTTGTGAGAAAGACTTTATCCAGTCTCATGTAGTTTAACTGTCCAGGCATATACCAGTTTATACAATTGTTAGAATGCTTATTTGTTTCTTTAATTTGTTTAACTTGTTTCTAACATTTAAATGGTCCTTTTGTATCTTGTATGTTTAGGCACAGCTTATTCATGACAGGAATACAGCATCCCATTCAGCAGTGGTGGACAGTTCAAGTGTTGCTACACCAGAAAAAGTTCAAATGACGTGGACTAAGGAAAAATTTATCGTTGAAAAACATAAAATTAAAGACCTTAATGTAGCAGGCTATAGGGACTTATTTAATATGAAACCGTAAGTCATTTTTAAAATTTTTATACTATTTTAGCATTTACAATTTCTTATTTTACAATTTACTGATTACTATTCTAAGAAACATATTTTAGGGCTATGTTTAGGTGTAGTATTTAACTTCTTCAGACTAGTGGCTTTTTTAGGCAGTTTGGGACCTCCAATGAATAGATCATTGGGGTTACTATTTAGACATCACTGGATCCTGGTAGGCATTAGGGATGAGCTAGAAGGCCTCTGACAATCTTGCAAAAATGTTCTCGAACTTCTGATGGGTCCACGAAATTTCGGCGAACCAATTTCGCAAATTCTATTAAACTCAATGGGCCGACTTTAAACATTAATAGCAAAGCCCCTATACATGTTAGAACCATCAACTTTGCTAGGTATGTGTAGAGGAACAGTGGCAACAAGGGACAAATACAAAAGTTCCAAAAGACCTTGTGGTTTTCCAGAAAATGGCAGGCAGAGTGACCGCATAGGATTTTTGCGTGATGGACAGCCGCCAGAAAGTAGCATAAACATTAGGACATTGAGAAAGGGTGAGCTAACCCCACTAGCAACAGTCTCTGCTGTCAGAACAGCAGAAGAATGCATTGCTATTTAATGTATGCACCCCTATTTAATTTATATAACTGCATAATTTGTTTATGCTATGTAAATCCTGTTTATTAATATTAATAATTGCTAGCTGGCATCATGACCTGGATGACATATGTTAGGAATGCCACCCATAAAGTTGCGGACATGTAGCGCAGTGACATTAGGCAAAAGGATGGAGGACCAAAGACGGAGCGTGGGTCAGCAGGAGCAGTAGCAGTGTGTGGACTCTAGTCAGCTATCGCCAGGGAGACCACATTGGTAAGTGTCATGGAGAGCTGGGTGTAGTGCATCGTCAATGCCACCCAGAAGTGTATAATACAATTTTTGTGAATAGAGTACTGACAGGCAGCAGGAGGAGACGGTGGGTCCTGAGCATGGACCGCATTGGTAACTGGCATCTAGAGCTGAGTGTAGCGCATCGTCAATGCCACCCAGACGTGTACAATTTTAATGAATAGAGTACTGACAGGCGGCAGCAGCAGGAGGAGGAGAAGGCTGTGGGCCCTGAGACGGAGCGTGGAGTGCATTGGTAACTGGCATCTAGAACTACTAAGTGTACTGCATTGACAATGCCACCCACCCAGAAGTGTGTAACACAATTTTAGTGAATTGGGAACTGATAGGCGGCAGCAGCAACAGCACGAGGAGGAGCCGGTTGGCCCTGAGAAGGAGCGAGGACCGCATTTGTAACTGGGATCTAGAGCTGGGTGTAGTGCATCATCAGTGCCACCCAGAAGTGTACAGTTTTAGTGAATGGAGTACTGACAGGCAGCAGCAGGAGGAGGCGGTGGGCACTGAAACGGAGCGGGGAACGCATTGGTAACTGGCATCTAGAGCTGGGTGTAGTCCATCGTCAATGCCACCCAGAAGTGTGTAATACAAACATCTGAAATTTGAGAAGGGCCAGACCAAGATGTTTTGTGCGCCAGCACTGTTGCTGTGGTCTGTGGTGCCGGAAGCGGTAGGAAGGTAAATTATATAACTAGTTTGCATCATGAAGTGGATGACATGAATGCCAACCCTCAATCTTACAATACTAAGCTGAAAAATTAGCGTAATCATGCACCATACGCTTCATCCGTTCTCGATGGTTATGCCCTTTCACTTCTCTTGTTTGAGGTGGCCACATCAGGTTTTGCCACACATCCAGAAAATCCCCCCCTGCCTTGGCCTAGACTTTTGGATGTGTGTGGCCTGCTTCCACTACTGCTGCTGCTGCTGCCGCTACAGGTGGATACAGTGGAGGCAGTGTCTGCCGGAGTTCCTTGTGTGGTGCAGGCAACTCCTCACACAGCCAGTCGCATAGTATTCTGCTCAGACGGGTCACCTTTTCTTTCTCTTGCGCCGGGTTTGGGTAGAAACTGTGACATTTTGTCTTTGTAGCAGTGATCCAGAAGGGTGGCCAGCCAGGAATCATCCCAGATTTTTGATGCTGCAAATGCGAGGTTCCCTCCGTAGGCATCGGAATATGTGGACACACATATGAAAGTGCTTCTAGGGCTCATCTTTTGCTTATTCGGGCAAAAATGCACCTGTACCAAATGGTTTCTTTGTAAAATAGCAAGAGGTATCAAACACTGAAATATCTGTATTTTTTATATAGTAGGACACAATTTTTTTATAACAAATGGTCTTCCTTGGTAAATAGCAAGAGGTATCAAACACTAAAATATCTGTATTTTTTATAGTAGGACAGAATTTTTTCTGTAGCAAACTGGGTTTTTTTTGCTAAAAAGCAAGTGATACCAAAGACTGAAATATCTGTATTTTTTGTTGAGAGAAGGACAAAAATTTTTCTGTAGGAAACTGGCTTCTTTGGTACATACCACCAGGTAGCATCAAAAACTGCTATATTTGTATATATACTCATATACAGAAGGTGCCTAACCTGTCCCTGTCACAATCCACATCTCTCCCTGCTTTTTTACTTCAAACAAAACACAACCCCTCCCTCCCTAACCCCCCCCCCCCCATTCCCTGTATATATGCCTGTGCTCAGATCTCTCCTGATTGAGCTGCTGGGCCTTGCTGTGCATCCTGGGAGCAAATGATTTGCTCCCCAGCTGCACCATTCGCGCCGGAAATAGTGGGCGTTCCAGCCCCCTGCTTTTTCCCTTGTTTGTTCAGCGAGAAAACGACCCCATGGCGAATCACAAGGCTGTTCTCGCATAAATGTTCGGTAAGCGAGAAATGCCAGATTCGCCGCTCGGTCATCCCTAGTAGGCATTATTTTAACAAAATATAATTATTATTTTTTTTTTTTAGTTTATCTCCTCTTCCTAGGGCTGCTTTAATCCTTACATAGACTGGTTAGGGATACTACCCTGCTCTTATTCCCCAGGGTGAGGGGGTGGACATTTGAGATCTTTTTTTATCAAAGGATTTAGGCAATAAAATGCCAATAAAAGTCTGCTAGGTCATTTGTAAATTTGTGTGAAAACCAAGAACTTGAGCCCAAAACCCTTCTTGGATGCATGGTTATAGGCACTGGGGAGCTATAAACACCGCAGTTAGGGACCATTACACTGTGTGGCAAAGCCAACATAAACATGAGGGCAAGTAGCGAAGGTGAGTTGCTACATAATATTTACCCAGCTCTGGGGTCCCAAGACCCCCCCAATTCCTTGGGTGTACAGACCACTGATCTGGATAATCTGTGTCGCTTGTGTGCTCAAATAAAATTCGGACTTTTTCAAAGTCAAAATCGGGACCCGGACTGGGAGAGTTTCAAATAAATAAAGAAGCTTGGGCAAGAGCTTCATTTTCACAGACGCAATGCGTCCTAAAAGCGACAGTGAGTGCCCTTTCCATTTCCTTTCCCATCTCCTGAAACAGTGGGGGGAAATTATTAGTGTAGTTTTTTATAGGAAGCTGTGATCTTAGTTCCCAAGTAACTCAGTAAGAATGTTCCCGCCACATGAAGGAATAACTATCCTGTAATGCTGAGAGTTGCAAGGGTAGTATATGTAGAGGCATAGCTTCTGTCTTTGAGGAATTGACTCTATAACCCGAAACAATGCTAAAAGCGTTTAATTCAGACCACAAGTTGGGGAGAGTAGTAAGGGGCTGTGTAAGTGTGAAAAGGACATCATCTGCATATAGTGAAATTTTATAGGGGGGTCACCCTGAACACCCTGAATATTGGGATTAGAGCGTACTCAAGGGGGACCGGGGGCATCCCTGTTGCATCCCATTTTTGATGGAAAACATTGTAGAGGAGGCATGAGGCAATTTAACACAGGGTCAACTGTAAAGGGAGCAAATTGCTCCCTCAAAAGGGCCTGAGAACCTCATTTTACTAAGCGTAGAAAACATGAAAGGCCAGCTCAGACAGTCAAACTCCTTCTCTGCGTCCAAACTCAAGACAAGTGAAGGAGTTTTGCGTTTGTTGAGGATATCAATACCATTATTTACTCTGCGCGTATTGTCACTAGCATGATGGTATAGGATGAAGCCCGTTTGGACCCCTCTTCCAGGGGTGTACAAGGAGCTGTAAAAATTTAGCGAGCCGGTTTGCTAAAATCTTATTTTAAGTAAATTTTAAGATCCGAGTTTAGTAACGCAATGGGTCTGTAGTTTGTACAATCCGTTTGATCCTTACACGGCTTGGAGAAAACATTAATATAGGAGCATGACATGGAAGGCAGGATGAGTTTACCATGGGGAAAATCATTAGATTTTCCACTAGATGAGGAAGTAAATTCAGCCAAGAAGGTTTTGTGGGGCTAGGGAGGTGAGATTCAGTTCAGCTAAATAGGCGTCTATGGTGGCTTGTAAAGCTGAGCTCGTGGAGCTCTGCGCCTGGTGCACCGTGTGATATAGTTGGGTGTAGTATTGTTCATGGAGGGAAGCTATTTGGGACGGGTCATACCTTATTATCCCCTTCTCGTCTTTAATGGCCATAGGGGAGGAACTAGATTGTAGAGCAGTTTGCGTGCCAGAAGTGTATCTGCCTTGTTGCCTTTGTGGTAATAAAGCTGTCTAGTATGCTGTATCATCCAGCTGACCTTCCTCAGCTCCAGGGCCCTCAATTTAGAGCGGAGGGAAGTCATCTCCCATAGGAGGCCCAGTGACGCTCTATCAGAGAACTTCTCCTGAGCAGTCCGTAGTGCCTGTACCATTAAGACATTGCAGATTGGAGTCCCTTTTAAGGCAGGAACTCAAGGCCACACACTGGCCCCTAACGACCCCCTTGTGGGCCTCCCAGAGAGTGGAAGTGTGCGCCACTGAACCCTTGTTCTCGGTAAAATAGTTTTTGTATTCCAGCACTAAGGGACAGTTTGGTGTCCATGTTTTTAAGAAGAAAATCATTCATCTGCCAGTGACATACTCTAGTCTTAGAGGAGGCAAACAGGTTTGTGATCGGAGCATGGTCTGAAATAGGGTGTATCAGCAGAAACACTGTTCCTCAGGAGTGGTAAATTGATGAATAGGTAGTCAATGCGAGTATGGGTTTGATGAGGAGGGGAGTAAAAAGTAAATTGCTTACTTGTAGGGTGCTGAATTAGCCAGCTGTCATACAGCTAGTGATGTCCCATAAGCTGCCTAAAAAACTTGGAGCATTGCAGCACAATAGGATGTGGAGGGGATGTATACATGGACATCCTATCTTGATTTGGACAGAAAATTAAATTAAAGTCTCCACCGACAATCAAATAAGTATGTGTGAATTCTTCCAAAAGGGCTAGTGTTTTAGTAAGAAACTTAAACTGCCCTGCATTAGGAGCGTAAATGTTGCACATGGTTAAAGGGAACCCTTGTAGGGTACCATGTAGAAATTGGACCTGCCCTCCATGTCAGTAATAGAACGTATGAGGGAAAACGTAAGAGTCTTTAAACAGAACTGCAACCCCTGCACGCTTTTTAGATGGAGATTTAGATTAGAGACAAAATTGAAGGTACCTGTGCTGTCAAAATGCGTCTCTTGCAAAAATATAACATCTGCAAACTGGCGTTTAAATTCTTTGAGTACCAATTCCCTCTTAGTGTTAGAGTTTAGTCCCCGCACATTAAGGGATAAAGTTTTATTAGCCATTATATATTTATAAGTATTTTACAAAAAGAATGTAGCAAAGGCTTCCCATGTTGCCAGGTAAGTGGAGAGGGGGGTACCTTTAGGCTCCTGAGTATACAATTGTGGACAATTGAGGCGCCTCATGAAGAGGAGAGACGGGTAAAGAGGGAACAGAGAAAAAATACAAGAACATAATAAACCAAACTGAAACAGTCGCTGGTCAGCAACCAGGGGGTGTTCAGCACCCACCGGTCCCTGTGCCTCTTCCAAGGCGAACAGGGAACAATCGTACCTGGCGAGTACACCAACACTCCCAAAGGGACTAAAAGTCCAACGGCCTCCAGAATAAACCAAAATAATCTCATCAAAGATTGCGGCCGGCACCGGCTGGCTAGCAGAAAATTGGCCCCAGTGGGAGCAAAGCCAGGCCCGGTGTGAAACCCCCCCAAGGGTCTGAAAAAATACAGTGGTTAAAGTGTAAATGGGGAAATAACATTAAATTCCAGCATGTCAGTGTTAGATCTAGGCAAAACAGCAGATCGATATAATGGTTGAGTACCACAAAAACAGGCTACAGCAGTCCCTGAGATAGTCCACAGAATACTGTAGAGTCTACTGTAGCCTGTAAATGCAATAAAACAATTATAGTGCAATCACAGAAACCAGAAAAAATTAGTTCTGTTGCAGTAGACACACACCATAAAACGGCAGGAGTGCAGTCACAGAGAAAACAACATTAACCTTCATCATCAAAAATCAAGGCAAAACAAGGACAAAAAAAAGGCAAACAGCTTCCATCATAGGAATAAAGTAAATAACCTTGCTGTATGGACAGAGAAGGAATAATCTTGGTGTCCACTGTCCGGTGGAGCTGAAGGTGGAGGGGAATGCCGAACTCTGCGCCTGAACTGCCTCGAGGCCGGATATGCCATAGTAATGCCAACATCATGAGAGGAGGGGCACCCTAGGAGGCAGTTAAGGCTTGTAGCACTAGTTTCAAATCTGAATTTTTAGTAGCCTCAGGTAGACCACGGACTCTAATGTTATTCCTGCAACTTATACTATCTATCCGTGCCCTCCAAGTGGCCATAGAGATCCCTAATATTTAGGTGATATTCCTGGGATCTGATGGTGAGAGCCATGGGATGTCCCCCTTAGCCTGTTGTAAATTCTCATCCAGGTCTCCACAGAACACAGAACCCCTATTTCTGTAGTTGAAAGTCTGCTTTGGTGGGCAGCATCTGAAAATACTGTTGCCAGGGGGGAATCATTTCATCACTCATTTGTACAGACCTTGGAGGGGCAAGGCTTGGAGGGGTCTGCTGATATATGGGCTACAGAACTGGACCTTCCTAGAGCTGTGCCACATAGTGGGAGTGAGGGGCCCAGGGGAGGAAAATCTTCTGTGCTAATCCTGGGGGGACCACATCCCTGAGAGTCATCAGAGCCCTGGCTTATCCCTTCCTTGGGAGAGGAGGCTGCATCAGGCCTGAATACAGCTGGGATGGCAACATCCATAGAAATACAGGGGCCCCCAGGTGAGTAGGAAAGCCCCCTGTGTGGTCTGCTTATGGTGAGGAGGAACCCTCTGTGAACGGGGAACTCACCCCTGTTTTGCCTGTCATTTCTGGGTCTTCTGATCTGTGATCTGGGGATCCCACAGTGTGATGTTGCAGGCTAGGAGCATCTGCTTCTTGTGGCATGCCTGGTCCCTCTGCACAGCACGTGTGAGGAACAGAAGGAGCCGGCGCCATGTTGGAATCCTGTGAGGCTGCAGGAGCTTCATGAATATAAGCCCCAATCGAGGGCTGAGAGGTGTAGGGAGCCGCTGTGATGTGGTAGGGGGAAGCGTTCCCGTCTTGACCCGCTTCACTCTGCCCATTCTGGAGTAGCTGGGTGCCCGTTTAGATGAAAAATCAGCCTGTGCCTGTCAGAGCTGCAGTCCCATGCAGCCATTCCTAGAAACAACAAAGCCATGCCCCAAAATGACCCTTTCTATGTGCTCCTTGCTTTAAAAGCTAGACATTGTGTAGAGATGCCATTGTTTTGTTTTTTCACCCCTAAAAACCCTTTAAACACAATCTTTCCATTTTTATTTATATAGAGAGATTTATCATTTGATTTATTTATAAGCCCAACTTTTATGTCCTTTTACAGTGCAGTGCCTGAAGCTGAGATTTATGCTCAAGATTTATATAAACGAATAATATTTATCCTTCTTATACTTTTTACTTATGTACCTGCTGCTCAGAATGGTGCTGATTAAGCTTATAGTAATCAATATTCCCAAACAGGATATAGATTTAGTTTGTTGTTATACATGGGTATAAATGAGAACACCATCTGAATAAAGTTTCAGTAAACATTGTAACCTTATTTCTGTTTTTTTTTGCTGGCAAGGAATGGGGGAACCTATAAATTAAACCACAGACTGTGTTAAATCCACATAGGTTTGAGAGTTTTATTTTTTGTGCATTTTGTGCACATTGCTAAGTACCTCTATTATGTTCATAAAGTTTGGTTTGATTAGAATGCTGTATAAGTTATGAAAAATGTGTGTAAACAACAGCAACGCTTTTTGTAATTTTTAAACTTTGTTGCAGAAACCAGTCAAATGTTAGGAGAATGCATACTGCTGTGAAGCTCAATGAAGTTGTAGTTAATAGATCTCAGCATGCACAGCTGGTTTTATTAAATATGCCTGGACCACCTAAGAATAAACAAGGTGATGAAAACTGTATCCTTTCATTAAGTCATTTAAAGGTATGTGACACAGAAAAGCTGGCTGTTAAATTTACAAAATTCTATGCACTAAGCTATGTAATGCTTAATTTGTTTTTTCTTCATGTCTTAATTTAGCACACAGTGCTAAATTTGTTTGTATGTGTTGTCCTTTTTTGACATTTTATTGCCTTTTTCTGAACAATTTAAATGGTTTTGTCTGGATAATCATGGCAATATATACTTCAATTCTGCACTTAAAGAATGTCTACTTATTCACTAGATAGAGCTCGTTTTCTGGGTTAAAATATCAACCAGCATACATTAACTCACTTTCTGAGAAGTTGTCATGGATGTACCCTCCTGGGGTCATAGATCAGGTGAACCAGCTATTTGCACACATAATAGCATGGTACCACAGTAAAGACTAGTCAGAAAACTGTACAGGGTTTTGAAACAGTTGGGTGTAGATAATGCTAAAGAAAAAAAAGGTGTGTTCAAAAGATGGCAAGTGAGGCAGAGATGACCACATGGTCACTGCAAGGTCAGGGCAGATAAAGTATAATGAAATTAGGAAGGAAAAGTTAATCTGGGAAATGTCACCAAGCTGCTGACAAACTCTGTGATGAGCAACTTACAAGTTGAATACATTTCTGCAAAAACTAACCTAGCAAGAAAGACACATGCTGAACACCATCTAAACCAGGGTTCCATGGAGGTTGCTAGGGGTTCCTTGAACATGAGCAATGTGTGCCTCTCAGGTCAGTTACAACTTACAGTTAATCATAAAGATTATTTATATCAGGATGGTATTCTTTCCACTGGCCAGCAATGCAAGAGGCATTCTTCCCACCGACCACCAAACTAATAGACTGTGAGCTAAAGATAAAGTCATTTTAGAAGGAGTTCCCTAAGATGTGAAAATTATTTCAAGGGTACACCATGTTAAAACGGTTCCTCACCCAAATTGATTGGATTTTCACTATGATAGGAACCCTCCATGTTTTCAGTTATAGGCTAGGGCAGTGATTTTCAACCACAGTGCCGTGGCACACAAGTGTGCCGTGAGAGATCTTCAGGTGTACTGTGGGAAATTTTCCAATTTTAGTTATTTTGGTCCAAAAATTGTTAGCAGCAGGTAGCTAATAAACCTGTCTATGTGACATTTTTGTTTAGTGGTGTTCTGTGGGATTTTTCTAATGTAAAATATGTGCCACGATTTAAGAAAGGTTGGGAAACACTTGACTAGGGCACAGGAGAGAGTACAAGAGAGAAACCAGCAACATTAGTCCAGTTTAGTGTAGCCTAACCATGTCACGCCTGGAAACTTACAGTGCAAACTTGCACACCAGGGCAACATGGCACCCAGTTTAAGTTTAGAATTTGTTTTGTTTTTTTCACCAGTTACCATTTAAATAATTTATTTCTCTATGAAATGGTTAACCTTAACAAATGGTTTGTCAGATATGGAATTTTTAGAGGTTTTAACGGAAGGTTTAAACAGAGTGCTTCTTGTTCGTGGTGGTGGTAGAGAAGTAATCACCATTTACTCCTAAAGGTGGAAGAAGAAATTAACATATGAACAACACACTGCATAATGAAAACAACGTGTGAAAGACTGCAAACATTATTTGTTTCTACATACTTGAAATAATATACTACATTTGGTATATTTTTGGTTAAAATTTTCTAAAATAGTATTTTTCTGCATTTCTGGATAATTTCTTATAAAGTATGGTATACATTTTACTGCATGTAGAGAAGACAAAATGATAAGCATTTCATTTTGGAATATACAACTAAACATGGTAAATGCCAAATTGTGCTTTAAAATCTCTATATCATACCTACTATTGTTAGTGTTCGAATTCGGGTTGTTCTTATATTCGACCCGAATATGGCTGTTCGAATTCGGATAGACCCGACCTGAAAAACGCAGTATTCGACAGTAAAAATTCGGGGTAAAAAATGTGTTTTAAAAAAAAATAAAAATTAATTTTAAAGAAATTTATTGAATGTTTTGTGTTTTTTAGGTAACTTTTTTTTTTTATTACAGGTTTTCCCACAATGACATTATGATTCCCCCAGCTGTGCAGCCGTGGGAATCCTCCTGTCATTGTGGGAACTCCCAGGCATTAGAGGTGATGAATGGGGACTTGTCCCCATTCATCACCTGTAGTGCCCTGTGTTCTTGCATAGAGTTTCTCTATCCAAGAACACATAGTACAGCTATATACTATGTCTATCCAAGAACACATTGCTGTTGCAGCGCTGTACTATGAATTTTTGAATAGAGAAACTCTACTATCGAATAGCTGTCGAATCGAATATTGAGATATTCGACCAACACTAATACCTACACAGTAGGATTTAAACCGAATTATGTTGTATTAACAAACCCCAAAAACATGTTGGAAGACACTTAAAGCATACCTATACTCAGAATTTTCACTTTACAAAAAAGGGTAGAGAATCCTTTAATGTAAGGTAAAATTTTTTTTTTTTTTGTTTTTTTTTTTTAAGTGTAACACCCTTTATTTAAAAAAAAAAAAAGGGTGCAGCACCGCCCCTCTAATTCTTGGCCGCCTAGGTCAGGCAGCCCGGGAGGCTCTTGGGCACTCCTTCTACGCATGTCCGAGCACCCAGGGCATGCGCAGAAGGAGCCTTTTTGCTCAAAGAGAAAAATTTGCAGATTTCACGCATGCGCAGTGAGAGAATTTTTTTTCATCCTACAACACCGGATCCTGCGTCTTGGTTGGGTGATGTAGGATGAAGGACCAGGAAGAGAAGAGGAAGATGGCTGCGCCTGGAGCGCCAGCTCCAGGACAAATGTTGGGTTGACGTGGGACCAGGTGCCGGACACCCCTGGAGTGATTGGTCTGCCCTGCGGGATTGAAGGTGTGTTTTTGTTTTTTTTAAATATAGTTCCTCTTTAACTATTCTTGATTAAAGATATGTGTTTGTTTCACCCAAATATTAGTAGTTGCTAAAGTTAGGTCTGACACACAGACTTTTTTTTTCCTGTATATATTTTTTTTCCATTTTTATTGTGTTAGATGTATGCTTTAGGTCAGCGGTCGCCAACCGGTGATCTGCGGAGCACTGGTGGTCCGCGAGAAAATTTTGGCGGTCCTCGACTCTGGCTGGTGCACCCTCGAGCGTGTTCAGGAGAAGTGCTTCACGAGAAAAATTTGGTGGTCCTTGGCTCTGGCCGCGGACCACATCCCTTGTACATTTCCCAGGCTAGGGGAAGTGGGCGGGCTGTATCCCTGGACACAACCCGCCCACTCTACCATTGCAGGCTCAGATCTGCGATGGGGGAGTGGGCGGGCTTATGTGATAATGACATTACTCTGGGGGAGGTTTCTCCCCTTTGAGTAACACCCGGCTCTCCGCGCATGGGCGGTCAGAAACTGGTGATTTTAGTAGTCCGCGGGACCGAAAAGGTTGGCAACGACTGCTTTAGGTTGTACATTATTTAGTTGACTTTAGTCACTTAAAGGGTAAGCACTGGATACTAATATTTTCCATGTACTTCACAAGCACACTTTACAAGCACACTATCTTGGGGCTATATAAACCTTATCATAGTTGGTAAAGTTTGTGCTGAGGTTTACTAGCGGACGCTAGATACAGAGGTGGGCTCTGGTACTTTCTGCATTGAACTGTACAAAAGCCAATTAATAATTTTTTTTTTAACTGCTTACCTACCAACTTAGTAAACCTCCTTCCTTACTAGGCCTTCTTTTACATTTTGGCACCGCAGTCATATCTCATTTGGAGAAACCACGCAAATTTTGGTATTTTTTTTTTTTCATGACTAAAACAAGTCGGGGAATAACGGTCCTCGTCCTGCCTTTAACCTGTGCAGGGAAGATGTTGCACTCTGCTCTGGTAAGCAGAGCATGAATTTTCCCTCTTCTATTGATAGAAAAACTTGCATTAAGTTCCATGATTCTTCTGAAGGTATTGGCATTGGAGCAGAGGAAAGGATCAAAGTACTGCATATTTTACTCCATAAAAATAGCAATGACTTTTAGTACGTTAGTAACAATTGTTTAGATAATTCAAATAAAAATGTTTGCATCCTCTGCAATTAAAATTTTAGTTTTAGTGAGAAACTCCCTAAGAAATACTTTTAAAGTGATTTCAGAGACTTAATTATTTTCCTAGAGCAGCATGAGATTTTAAGTCTTATGGCTAAAATAAAGTTGCTTATCCAGGTGTGAATGTTGTGGTATTTAATCATATAGTGTGAATGGGCCAAAGGGATTGGAGTATTATGTTGGTGAGTATAAATTATAAACTGTATAGCAGAACTTTTTGTAGAGCACTTTGTATTTTTTTTTTTTTTTTTTTTATTAGGCTGGGGTTGCCATTGTAGTTTGATTGGAGAAATCCACCAATTGAAGACCTAAACCTGTTTTATATTATACAAAGAATTTAAAATGTATAATTGTTGAAATAAGTATTGTATTTTTTACCCGTCTATAGCAATTTATATAATAATCTACAGTTGGTTATATGAATACCTGTCAAAAACAAAGAGAAAAACATAGAAGGCTTTTTTGGCAATTAAATAAATTATACTTTACTTCATTTAGGTTTGTACAGCTTCTCAACTAGACATAGCACAACTATTCTAGGAAGATATGTTACATTGGTTCACCTCATGGTATACTTATAACGTTAAATCATATATGGTCAATCGGAATAGTCTCCTTTACCGACACATTTTGCTCAATGGCTTCCTCAAGATTCAGAGACTCAACTGGATTGACAGAAATAAATACATAAATAAAAATATTTACAGATATCGACAGTTGGCCAAATAGCATCAATATTTAATTTGCAGAATAGTATGAATTAGTGTGTGTGTTGTAGCTGTGAGAGAGATAATAACAAAAGAACCCTCAAAAATCCAGTGCTCAAAAGTCAGAGGTTGATGTACATTGTAATGAGTGAAATAAGTATTAGATCCCCTATCAACCAGTCTGGAGACTGGCTAGGCCACTCCAGGACCTACATGTGCTTCTTCTTAAACCACTTCTTTGTTGCCTTGGCCGTGTGTTTTGGGTCATTGTAATGCTGGAATACCCATCCACGACCCATTTTCAATGCCCTGGCTGAGGAAAGGAGGTTCTCACCAAAGATTTGACGGTAAATGGCCCCGTCCATTGTCCTTTCAATGCGGTGAAGGTGTCCTGTCCTCTTTGCAGAAAAACACCCCCAAAGCACACGCATTCCTCATTGTGAAGCCCAGTATTATCCTGGCTTCCGCTTTTTTTTTTTTGTATTGAGACAAAACCAGCAGTACACATAGAGACATGTGAGAAGAATCATACAGAAATCAAATCAAACAAAAAACATACATTTCATAGTTTTCAAAAATGTCCTGACATCAGAAACATAGTAGTAAACTTATAACTGTACTGTATAATCGGCACAACTGGTGTGTCCCATTACCTTTTATTTTTTAGTGTTGAGAAAGGAAAGAATAAAAAAAAAAAAAGTAAAAGGAGCTAGAAAAGATAAAGCATGAGAAAGTGTGGCAAGGAAGGGAGGGGGGAGGGGAAAGGATATAACAATATGGTTTTGTTAAAGGTACATGGCCAAAATAGAGAACAACACCAGAAAAAATTTAATAAGGTGGCAAGATAACTTTATCAGGTTATGTTTGTGATGACAACAATGAACTGTAATCTGCGGTGGTAAAGAACATTCAGTAAATGCCTGACAAAAGAATGCTTATAGAGTTTAATCGGCATATCTGAAATGTGAAGCACAGCCAATTCAGGCTTACATATGAGATTGACCTCAGTAAGTTTGTAGATCAAATCTGCAACACTATGCCAAAAAGGAATTATATCTGGGCATTCCCAGAAGATGTGCATCAACCTGCCTGGAGCTGATTTACATCTTCAGCAATTTGGATCCGTCTGAGGGAAAATCTTTAATAGTTTTTTGTACCACCTAGTTAATAACTTATAATTCATTTCTTAATATTTGTTACATACAGATGCTTTGTGACTAAAATGTAGCATAGAGTCTCGTTGTGGTTCAGTAAATGTAGTCCCAAAATCTGTTTCCCACTTATCTATAAAATGTAGTTTATCTGGTGTATTTGCTGATACGCATATGAAAATGTGCCTTTAAGAGGGCTTGATGAGAGACATATAGATTCTATGGGCAAAAGAGGTCTGCAGAAATAAAGTGGATGAGGAAGGGATCTGAGAAAATATGTTAACTGTATGACCTGCCAACTATTTAGTGCAGGCATATCCGCGCTGGAAAGTAAGTCTGTAAGCAGTGTCCAAGTTTCCCCTTGAATTAAATGTTTTGCTCTGAAAATACCCTGTTGCAGCCAGGTACGAAAACCATGATCCGATTTCCCAGAGAGAAAGTTTGGGTGCGTTAGAATGGACGTTAAAGGAGATGGGTATGTCTGAACTTTTTGAAACTGGAAATACTTTGCAACGAGGTAAGTGTAGTTCCTATTAATGGGTGCTTCAATTATGGGGAGACCACAGTAGAAGTTGCTCAGACTAACGTTTCAATAGCGGTGTCTGAAATGGTTTCTTCCAATTGTACCCATAGTTTTGTACGTTTATTTTTACACCAATCCAATAATCTAGCTTGGTGTACTGATTGATGATATAGTATAGAGTCTGGAAATGCTACGCCACCCTTTGATTTTGAAAGTCTCAGGGACTATGGCTTATTCAGCATGCCAAATAAACCTTACAAATTCTGTGCAGAACCGAGCCTGTAACAAATAAAAAAAAATCAGGGCATCACGTTCATTTTCAATATATTGCATCTACCGAACCACTTAAGCTAACTGCTTCCACACAAACACACAAAGCTAACTGCTTTCATTTCTGTAAATTTTTCCCAACGTTATTAAGTAGTGGCAGAGAGTTAAGTTCCACTTACTGGGAAATCTTAACTGAGATCTGTGTGCCCAAGTATTAGCCCATTTAAATGGAAAATTTTGCTGGAGATTTCTGCATAAATATGTGGGAATAGTGACATTCAATGCTTCAGATTTCTACAGATTTATTTTGTAGTTGGATAACTCTGCAAAATGCTACAATTCAGCTAGAAGATTAGGAAGAGATACTGCTGGAGCAGTGATAAAAAATAGCAAGTTGTCAGCATATGCTGCAACTTTGTGCTCCACGGGACCCACTTTCACATCAGGATTGTTACGTATTTTGCGTAAAGGTTCCAGGCTGAGGATAAATAGGAGTGGCGAAAGGAGGCGCACCTGCCTCGTGCCATATGTTATATTAAATGGTCTGGACAATTCACCATTCACCCTTCACCATTGAGCTGTTGTTGAAGAATAAAGCTCCTGAACCCATTGCAAAAATTCTGTGGGAAGACTGGAGAAATGACCAGTCCACCCTGTCATGCTTTTTCTGCATCTCTAGAAAGCAGCATGAGTGGTAGTTTATGGGTGGTGGCATAATCTAGGTTTAGTGTACATGCTGTGTTATCCCCAGATTCCCGTCCGGGGAGGAACTCGCATTGATCAGGACGTATCAGCAGCTAGAGCAGGGGACAATCTACGCACCAATATACTCTCAAATAGCTTTAAGTCACAATTTAGCAAGGATATAGGGCAGTAACTAGCACATTAATTGGTGGTCCTCGCCCGGTTTCAGTTAAACCGTTACATGTGTCATCAATGTCTTGATTGTCTTGGACAGGCATATGTCCCTGGTTGATCGCATTGTATGTTGCCACAAAGTGAGGTCATATGATACTAAAAATCTTTTTGTTGTAGGACAAGGTCAAACCATCGGGGCCTGGGGACTTCCCTGTGGCTGCCTTAGAAATTGCTGATTGCAGCTCTAATAACGTGATGAGTCTCTCTAAGAAGTCAGCAGTTTCATCAGGTATGCTTGGTAGACCAGAGTTTTGTAGATATTCATTAATTTTGGTATGTTTCTCTGCAGATGTGAGGGCGTGAGATGATTGTTGAATATTGTATAACTGGTGATAAAAAGACCAGAATGACTGTGCAATAATTTTGGATATAACTTCAGGTATGTCTAGTAATGCATCATTAGGTGCCAAGACACTGCTTTAAGTGAACTAGGGATTATTTTCTTGGATACATGGATTGGTGCATGGTCAGAGAAGGAGATGGAACCTATATCAGACTTCTGTACTAGCGGTATAGTGTTATGTTTTATCAGGAGGAAGTCTATTCGTGAGTTATGCACTGGGGAGAAAAACATATAATTCCTGTCTGTAGGGTGTTGGATGTGCCAAATATCCACCAGTTGATAAGTGTGGAGAAGTGTTTTCATCTTTTTATAAAATGTAAAGGACAAATAGGAGGATCCCTTTGAAGACATCCTGAGCTGGGTTTAACGTTCTATTAAAATCACCACTCCAGAGAATTGTACCTGTACTGATTTCTTCTACTGTTGCTAATAATTGCAGGACAGGAGTTGGTTAGAGTTAGGCAAATAACATTAACAAGTGTAAATGCTTGTGAGTGTATTTTCCCTTGTACAATAAGGAATCTACCATCCGTGTCTGTATATACAGCAGTGAGAATCCAAGGCACTGTCTTGGCTATGATAATGCTAACCCCTCTGGACTTGAGTTTGGAGAAGTACTGTGATATGCTGTCTGAAATTTTCTATTGCGCAGGTGTGGAACCTTATGACGAAAATGTGTCTTTTGTAAAAATACTATTTGACCGTGCCAGTGTACTTAGTAATATTGACCCTTCGGTAATTTAAAGCCCTTTACATTTAGTGAGGTGAATTGCAATGCCATATTTAATCCAGTGGTAGGGAAAAACGGGGTAGGAGTTCAAAGTAGTAGGGGGAGGGGTTGTAAAAAGGGTGTCTGAGCGGAAAGAGAAAAAACTTGAACCCGTCAGTAGGCAGGCCCTGACTATACTAATCTCAAACCTCCAAAAACGAGGTAGAGTGACCTATTTGGGGGAAGTATCACTTGACAGCAGGCGGAGCTGTACTCATGTCCATGGCTTTAAGTATAACTTGAAAATAAATGTAATAGGCTAAACAACAACCAAATACAATAACTTGAAATTAATACTTTAGGCCTATTTAGGCATCCCAAATAAACCTAATACCAACAGTACATTTGAATAAACCCTGCAGTATCCCCTATTAAACATAACCTATTATGGTTCATTAAATCTTTATCTATCTTTTCCATGGAGTATGAGGCAAAGTGCACCGTTCAGACTTGCACAATCCTGGAAGTGCAGCTGGTTAGAGTAACTGGTTGAACATGCAAAGATTGCAAAATTGTAGGAAGAGTAAGTAGGTTACAATCGGCATTGAACTAACAGTGGTCAACATATCCTAAAAAGATTTAAGACTCGTTAAGGCTCCAGAGACTGGAGATTCAGCGGTGGTATGCGTCTCAGATGTTGTCTGTGAGGGAAATGTGCACTGGGATTCACTGTGGACCCTTGTAAATTCTTCCAACCAATTTGGAACCGGGATGGGATCCTTACCCAAAAAGGAAAACAACATTGGGTGTGTGTGTGAAGATTAAATGTGGAATTATTTTTGCTAATCACAAGATGAAAAGGGTGGCCAGTATCAGTATGTAGCAGCATTAGAAGAGATATGATCTAGAAGCAGTAAAATTATCCTGCACATGCGCAACTGGATAGGTCAGGAAACAGTTGGACATTGGCACCGTCAAAGTCAATAGATCCTTTAGTCCATGCTTTGCGCATGACCTGTTCCTTGAGGGCAAAGTTGTACACTCTGCAGAGAACATGAGCTTGGAGATATGCCAGATATACTTCTCAAGGGACTCACTCTATGCACCCTATCCAGCTCTATATACTCAGTCACCGAACAGTGCAATACCATATTTACAATAGCTGTTAGACGTCTTCAGATCATTGCTTACAGTAGCTTCAGGGATTCCTCCCAAACTAATGGTATTGCGTATCGCTCTATTTTCTTGATCATCCACCCTTAGTGACAAAAAGGTCAAAAGAGATTGTACCTGTGAGTGTGATCTTTACAGTGTTGCTATCCGGGAATCTGTGTGCCTCTGTGTGAATCCTCGATGCTGGCTGCAGTGCAGAGTGAAACTGAAAGTAACTTCAAAGGACAAGCAAGCTGCTGATCCCTGCCCTAACGGAGTCTGTTACCCGTCGTTGAAGCCAAAAAAGGGGACAATAAATGGCACATGAGTGATCAGAAGGGGACAATGAATGTCACATGAGTGATCAGAAGGGGACAATGAATGGCACAGAGTGATCAGAAGGGGACAATG
>NC_092862.1:87253523-87284084 GCF_032062135.1 Pyxicephalus adspersus | reverse complement strand
TGAGTGATCAGAAGGGGACAATGAATGGCACAGAGTGATCAGAAGGGGACAATGAATGGCACAGAGTGATCAGAAGGGGACAAATCCCAACCTTGAGGGGCTTTAGCTTTAGGCACATTATGACTCGCAGTTCAAATCAGGTCAATGATGTTGGATATAGGCCCGCCTTTGTAAACTAATTTACCTCTCGCATTCCAGGAGGCTTTGTCACCAGACTGGAGCAATTTATTCAAAAAAAGTTTGACATTTTTCTTATATCTTACATTAACTATCTCCTTAACACCCTCTCTATTAGAGGAATCATTTGGCAATTGTTGATCGGGCTGCGGCTGTGTAATCAAAGTTAAGCTTAAAGCCATTTCTGAACCTGCCTGTTTTGTAAGCATCAAGTATCTCCTTAGTATGTTTGTGTACCTCTTAATTTTTTCATTGTCTGATGATTCCTGTGAAGTATTTCACTAATTTCGGCCTCTAAATGCTGTGTAACAGTTTGTCGTATGTCGGGTGTTTCTAAAGTTGTTTTTTTTTAGCTTGTCCAGTTCTTGCTTGGACACCAAGAACATTTTCTTGGTGGACTCCATTATGATCCGCTGGATCTATTAGCTATCAGACTAGTGAAAAGTAAAGTTATTGCAAACCCGAGCAGCTATCCTAGCGATCCTATAAACCCACCACAATGTGCATCTTGCCTTTAATGGGATATCTTTTATCGCATATTGCAGTTTAATATTAAAATTAAAAAAATTTATTAACTATTAGACATGTGTCGGTGAGTTATGCCTAAGAATTATAGGTCTACAATGTAAAATAAATTTCCATGCAAAAAACTATACCGCTTTTTGCTTGGAAATACATCCAGAATGAATCTGCTAGGGAGGTTGAGGCGTGTTGTATATGAATGCCTTCTGTATGCTCGATGTACATGAGCCACTGGATAGCACATGTGGAAAACCGTTTCTGGGTCTTGTGATAATTATCCGCCGGTACAATGGCTAAGGTCTCTGCAGGAAGGAAGTTAAATCTGTACATAGCCATGCATACAGATGCCAGCGTGATAAGTTGGAAGGGGTCAACACATTTAGTGACTGTTTTGTATTTCTTTTCACATTTAAAGTATTGTCTTGACTAATCATGGACATAATCGTGTCTCTGTAACACTCACAAGCCCTTCTCAAGACTTCCACATCCTGCTTGCAGTAAGCTTTTAGCTCTTCCTGAAAAATAAAGGTGTCATTTTTATGTTTTTCATATCACGCCAATTCTTTTTTCTCACCGGACATCATGTAATCAACGTCGTAATACCATTGATTTTCTTCTGTATTGAAATTGAAAGAAATGGGGAAAATGACCCTTGGCTCCAGAAGAACCCATAGCTTCAGGCAGCTCACTGAGTTTCATAGGTATGAAATTCAAAGAATCTATGAATCTCATTTTAAAATCATTAGAAGGAGGGGGGAGGGAGGGGGAGGGAGGAGGTAGTCACACTCGGGGTAACTTTGGAAGTCCCTCTTACCTCTGCCCTGCGCTCCAGCGGCGATCGGACGATCCTGCTGTGATGCCGGGGCACCTGTCTGTCTGGGGGCGTGGCCAGGCGGTAAATTTAAAAGCAGATTACCTAGTAATCGCCTAGCGGCGATTTCCCGCTGGCATCACTTCTGGAATTTACTATAGCTACTCGCATCACCCAGAGACTGTGACCCTCGCAGCCTCTAGGTGATGCGAGCAGCTTCATTGGTGAATCTAGAGGAGTGAGCAGAGTGGGGACATCCCCATTGCATCACCCAAGATGCAAGATCTGTGACATCTTCTGGGTGATGCGGTGGAGTGATGGGGTCGGGAAATTTAAAAGCAAAATTTTTTTTCACAGTACAAAACACATAATAAAAGTATAAATACACATTTTAGTGCACCAAACATGATTGTCCAGTGCCCTGATTTGCATTTTGCCCACTATTAGCTCTGACCTTGATCTGACCTTTTGATGGCTTATAAATCACTTCCTGAATGTATCATTTCATCACTTTGTCTTTGATCTTGATTGTTCCGGACTGATTGCTGGAGAGCACATGGCATCCAAAAGGCATCTCGCCGGTGCAAGCACTGTTTTGAAAGCAGGGATAGCGATTTGGAGTTCCTTGTGGAATCGAGCGATAGTGATTCACCAGGAAATTTTGTCATCAGACAGCGAAAGTGAACTGAGCGATGATTCTGAACCTGAGGTCAGTGCTGTGCACACATGGTGCCCTATTGACCTTGATGCGGACCAGGCAGCACCGCCAAGATTTCCATTCACCAGCACACCTGTGATGAAAATTGAGGCTGAATGCGACAAAAAATTGTTGCAGAGACAAACCGGTAAGCCGCTCTTGTGTTTGCTAACTTTTTGAAATGTTTTGCTAATTTTTTTTTTATGCAAACATGTATGCTGCTCTGTTTGCTAACTTTTTGAAATTTTTTGCTAATTTTTTTTTTTATGCAAACCTATATGCTGCTCTGTGTTTGCTAACACATTACTTGCAACCTTCACACTATAAAAGAACATATCCTAAAATACATTTTTTATTTTGTTTTATGCAGGTACGTTGGAGAACAACAAGGTGCTCCACACCTGAGGTTTTGAAGAAGCAGAAAGTGGGAACCTGTGACCAAGGATGACATTTGGGTGTTTTTGGGCATGATGATCCTGCAGGGAGTTGTGGGCAAACCCATGCAGAAAAGGTACTGGTCCAAAAATAAAATGATTGCCACTCCATTCTTTGGCACAGTCATGCCAGAATACCGCTTTTCCCTCATAATGAAGTACCTGCACTTCGCAAACAATGAAGAATTTGATGACCCTACCCATCCTGCAGCAAAACTGAAGAAAATTTGGTGTCTCAGTGTCTCAGATGATTCTACAAAATTTCAAGCAAACCTATGTGCCAGAAAGAGATGTCAGCATTGATGAAAGTCTAATAGCTTACAAGGGGAGGCTCAGCTGGGTGCAGTACATTGCTTCAAAGAGGGCACGGTTTGGCGTGAAAACGTATATGCTGTGCGAATCCTCATCTGGCTTTATTTGGAATACGGTACTGTACACTGGAAGAACTGTTACCTGGCAGAAAGGCAAGATGATGACCCTGAGATGGCGTGACAAGATGTGTGCCTGATGAGTACTGTCCATGATGCCTCCACCGTTCTGGTACACACAAAATGTGGGAAAGAAGTGATGAAGACACAGGTGGTGATTGACTACAACAACACCATGGGAGGTGTCGACAGAGCTGACCAAGCCATGACATACCCAGGGATGCGGAAACAGCAAAGAAAGTACTACAAGAAGATTTTCAGGCATCTAGTTGAGCAGTGCCTATGTAATGCCTACATTCTGTGCAAAAAAAATAGTCAGAGGCCTGTGAATCATTCAGACTTCATTTTGCAAGTTTCCGAATACATAGTCAAGAACCACCAAACGCCGTCAGTGGCTATGAATACCCCTTAAACGTTGTGCTTCCACCTTTGTCAACCCAGAACACCTGACCGGTTGTCACTTCACTGAATACATCCCAACAACCCAGAAAAAGGCAGCACCTACAAGGATGTGTGTGGTTTGCTGCTCAAAGACCGATGACAGAGGAAGAAAGAAACGCAAAGAAACCGGGTTTTACTGTCCTGACTGTGATGTTTGACTGTGGTTGTGATCTACCACACCCAGGATGTCCACTAAAAATGTAAATATTTTTTTTTCTAAAATCTGCATTTAATTTATATTAATATTTATCAATAATATTGGACCCTTGTTTGGAAAATTTCAGTGAGAAATTTTTGATAAAATATTTTTTTATATAAATTACATTGTTGTGGTCTATTATTTCATTATTTTTTATAATTATGATTTATAATTATGCATTATATTATAATATATGATTATAATATAATAAATAAATTTAATTAATATACCCGGGAGTTAATTACAGGCCCACAATATAAACAAAAATTTCTATGCAAAAAAAATAGGATCACTTTTTGCATCAAAAAACTGACAGAATTAGAACGCTAGAGGGGTTAATATGAATAATAGTGTATTGCAAATTATGTTCTATCTTTTAAAAACCAACACATAATAAGAATTGTACAGTGTTTTTTTTATCTGTTTATTTAAGCTTTATGCAGGCTTTACACTTGTATATACATATTTATTCCGTATACAGTAATTGCTGGATGTCCCAAAGTCCTCTGAGGAAGCCTCTATAGGCAAAACGCCTCAGGACATGACCTCCATCTTTTCTCCAACTCCTATACGCCTAATTCTGCGTCCAAACGTGGAAGTCAATGTCTAGCCTTTTGCACCCCCCCCCCCCCCCCAATGGCAGTTAGCCTAGGGATTTAATGGGAGTCTGTAATTTATACAATTGCTGTGTGATTCAACATTGTATATCCTTGTCTAAATGTATGTTGTTTAATACACTGCTGCATCAAAAATATCTAACTACGTATTTTTAACGGTATGCAGCACATCAGATGTTAATAGGAGGTGAATTAGTACACTCTCTTCACTAGCTTTACTCCAAATGGTGGCACCCATTGTCTCTGACACTCCTGATATAATGTCCATGAATTCATGTGAAGGCTCAAGTGTGCTTGCTTGACATCTGTGCTTGAAATCTCCAATGGCTACTTCTCCATAACCTTGACAAAGTGTTGTCATTATAAGTTTGCATTTAATTTTCAGAATGACAATATGTGTTTACTAGGCTTCCACAAGGTTTACACATTAGTGCAAGTGTTTTTCATCCGGCATTTAGCCAAGTTTTTGCAAAAATTCTCGAGACCAGAATGTCTTTTACAGTATGTGAATGACCTGTTGCTCAGCACTGAAACAGAAGGAGAGCATCTGTTGTTGCTAAACGAGTTGTTTTCATTGCTGAATGAGGCAGGTTTGAAATTGAATACTCAAAAGATTCAGCCAATACAGAAGGACGTTAAGTTTCTTGGTGTGTTGATCAAGCCTGGTGTGAAACAACGAACACAAAAAAGAATTTTCTCATATCTCAAATTTATCTCAAAATTATCATTTATCTCAAATCTTCCAGTTCCAACATTCCACAAAGCTTTGAGACAGTTTTTGGGAATAGTCAATTTTTCCAGAGAATTTGTGGAAGATTTTGGGGAAAAGCTAGGCCACTCTATGATCTTTTGAAAATAATTACTTTTTTTTGGCCTTGGTAAGAGAAACAGCAACAAGTGTTTGAGACACTTAAAAAAGATTTACAGTCTGCTCCTGCATAGCTACTGTTGAACCTTCAGCTCTATTTGCTTTGCAAGTGCACACTTCAGAGACAGCAATATCAGCAGTGTTGTTGCAACTGCAGGGAGGAAATTGGAGGATATTGGGTTACTTATCCAGACTTCTGGCTCCAGTTGAAACTTGTGTCAGGCATTTGGTTGGAGTATACTATACACATTGTTGGATTCACCAATATTGTTTTCCAAACTCCTCATTCTACTCTCAAGCTACATCTTGAGAAAAATATTCCTGGGGTATCCGATCAGAGATTTTCACATTGGTATTGGCTTTATCACCTAAACAAATTCAGCTAGATTACAAGGCTAAATATGTTCTTTCACAATTAATGCAGTATGAAGGACAAACACATGACTTTACAACCACATTTGAGGAAACATATTCTTCTTTTTTTTTTTAGAAGAGAAGCAGAAAAGACTGATGAACCTGTGTTTGTTGGTGGTTCACCCTTTTTTTTAGATGGGCAATATTTAACTGTTACCCTGAAAGAGATTATGGAACAAAACATAAATTACCAGGACACTTTTCATGGCAAAGAGCAGAGTTAGAGGCTGTTAAAACAATTCTAACTATTGATATAGAGGAAAACAGGAGACCTTTAGTAATTTACAGTGACAGCTCATATGTAGTTAGATTACTTACAGATTATTTGCCAATTTGGAAAAGTCGGTGTTTTGTTGACTATTCAAATAAAGTGTTGACACAGAGACACTTTGGAATTTTTTTTTTATCTTGTTTCTGAAAATCCTTGTGACTATGTTATTAAAGTGCCAAGCCATCACAAGGATGATGAATTGAGCATTGGGAATGCTAAAGAAGATCTTTTAGCAAAAGCGGCAGCTATGTCGGGTTTGATAGTGTTGCAGACAGACACTAACATGATATCAGCAGTTAGAAAAGAGAGGACATACCTTTCTTCTTTTGCAAAGGAACAAGCAAGAGATTGTGCCCTTGATCCAGAACGTCACTTTGT
Source organism: Pyxicephalus adspersus (assembly GCF_032062135.1). Lineage (NCBI taxonomy): Eukaryota > Metazoa > Chordata > Amphibia > Anura > Pyxicephalidae > Pyxicephalus > Pyxicephalus adspersus. The sequence continues at coordinate 87,277,827 of NC_092862.1, read as the reverse complement.
GAAAACAGGGTTTTCTATCATGGCTCCCAAGGAATTTGGCGTCCAGTAGTACCTAAACATTTACGGACACACTCTACACGATTCAATCATGAAAGCTTAGGTCACATAGGAAAACAAAGATTGTTGGTGGTGCTCAAGAAAAAGTTCCATTGGGATAATATGGAGGAGACAGTGCAAGACATTTTTCAATCTTGTTTCATTTGTGCTCAGATGAATCCCAGGCCAAAAGGAAAAAAAACCTCCTTTGCAAACAGTTCCACCTACTGATGGTCCATGTTCAATGTTGCAAATTGATTACATAGGACCATCGCCTATGGGAAAACATGGTTTGAGATATGCTTTAGTAGTAATTGATGTTTTATCTGTCAGAAAAGATGATAATGTATTTGATACTTGGGGTTTTCCTTTAGAATTGACATGTGATTGAGGACCTCATTTTATAGGAAAAATGCAGGTCATGTGTTCCATCTTGGGTATTCATCAACAATTTCATGTTCCATATCATCCACAGTCAGCTGGTATAGTGGAACGAATGAATAGAACAGTAAAAAACGGAATTGCCAAAATGTTGTTGTACAAAGGCAATATACTTGGGTGGATACAGTTCCTTTCATCCAAATGAGTATTAGAAGCACTACTACTTCTGCTGCTCAATACACTCCATTTGAATTAATGACAGGAAGAAAGATGCCCCTAGTGTTTCCATATGAACCATTTTTGTCCACTCCTCAAAAGAATGCAATCTTAAAAAGTGAATGGTTACAATTACTCCAGGAAAACCTGAATACAAATTTGCCACATGCGGCTTCGCCTATGCAAAAAAAGATACCACTCCATTCTTCATAATTAGTTAAAAGAGCAATGCTAATGGTTAAAACATTCAGAAAAACTGGGCCGTGGCAAAGTAATTTAGGACAATTAAAGGACAAGTGATGATAAAAGTAACAAGACCACTTGATTCAGTTAAATATGTACGAAGGCAACAGGAAATGTGGGTACATGTGGATCAATGTAAATTGTATGTACCAAAATAATTATACTGCTTTTCTTTTACAGGAATGACTTCAATGTACAACCTAAATGATGATGACAACATCAAAAAAAAGTTGTTTCAGTGGACAAAATATAAGATTAGATTTTAGGATTCTAAGGTTCTAATTAGATTCTAATTTTAGGAATTAGATTTAGGAACAGTTTTATTGTGTTCACGATATCAATATCAATAACTAGCTGAATTTTCATAATCCCGAATCAAACAATGTGAAGGACAAGGTTGAGTTAACGTCTAAAGAAGAAGATAATTTCTTCAGGAAAAGATGGTATAATAACGAATTTCTAAACAATGAGATTGATATATCTAAAGATATTAATTAAATAAATTAATATAATAAAACTTTAAAATAATAAAACTTTAATTCTAATAGCTGGAAAAGAACAACTTTTGGTTTCAGTTAAAGTTTTGGGGGTTCCAGTTAGTAATGCACAATTGATTTATTATGAATTGCAATATATTGATATTGATTACAATACATTGTTTAGCAAATCAAGAAAGAATTGTTTACCATTTATGTTTTTATTTTCAAACTAGTTCTAATTATAAATATAATCAAATTATAGTTCAGCTAGAATTGAAAATGCTCAAACTCCTTATGAATTAATGACATAAATTAAGGAGAAGAAAGTTTGTTTTCAAGTGATGACAAAAGAAAGAGTACAATTTTTCTTTTCAGGATGTGTACATTCACAAGAACTTGATAGAGGACTATATTGTGTTGAAGGGAATATTACGGCAATAACTTTGCAAGGAATTACAATTAATGTAACTTCCTTTGATACAAAGAATGTAAGTGTCCTTCCTATTCAATTTAATATACCTTTAATTGATAATTTTCCTTGAAAGGAATGGACCAGGGAAATTGAAAAAGATAAGGGTGTATTGAATACACTAATTTGAACAATTAAAGGAAGTTGATATAATTTTCAAACATCATCAAGCTGAACTTAGTGGGATAAAACACGAGTGGTCAACACTGTCGGTTGATTCTTGGTGGGGAAAATTTAGGAAATCAATTAGTGTATGGTCAAAATCATCATTAACATATGCAATGCAAAATATTCTGTTAAATCAATTTATAATTGTACCTACAATTATTGTTGTTTGCAAAGGTATTCAAATATGTCTTATTGTTAAGATTAAAAGATTTTATGTTTACTTAAAGATGAAATAAGGAAAGGAGAAGAAACACTAAGATAATTATTTAGAAGAAAACTCATAAATACTTCTAATCTAGCCTCTATAGAAGCAACTGAACAGACTAATCAATTACCTTTAGATCAAAAGTCAATGAACAGCTGTGTAAAGTCTAGTCATTCCTTTTGTTTTCAATAACATGGTAGTAAAACAGCATGATGCAATCTATATTCAATGTATGTTAATGGGAAACTTTTGTATAAAAGAAGCTACTTTTCAGGCTGAGGGTAGAGATTGAATCAATGCATTCTCTCACAAACTGATCCGTAACATCAAGCAGGTCATATCCTCATATGCTTTCTTTTTATTTACTTTGTGAACTTGCTTACCATATTGTATTTTTGTGTGCCTTTGAATAAATACCTTTTATTTAATGACGGAAGACTTTTTTTTTTAATGAGGGAAGATACTATTTTCTTCAGTTTGTCATGGTTTTATTTATTTTATTAGTCTGACATTTGCTGAATAAGCTGTGGTTTTCCTTTATTATACTTCACTCATGTTGATTTGCTGCCACTGTTCTACACAATTTTGTAGTATTGTTTCATTTGTAGTTAATTTGTAGTATTGTTATTGGTTTGTTCTCATTGTGCTGTGCTGCCTGATCTTAGCTTTATTGAATACAAGCACACTTCCACTTGCTGTCCAAACAGGTTGTCAATAAGCTGTCCCGCTCAGTTGCATACTCATTCTAACACAGCTGATGGTGATTGAAGGAGGTCCAGGCTGCCAAGCACAGCATTAAATCACATTTATTGACAAGCTCACAAGCAGGGTCAAGCACTCTTAAATACTAGTTTGTATGCATTATTTAGGTGTTTACATGATTCAAATAGTATTAGTATAAAAAACTTCCATGGGCAAATTTACTTTGTGCAAAACATATTTTATTGCTTTGACAGGTTTCAAGGGTGTTTCTGCAGTTTGAATGCAATTTTAGACCTTGGCCCACTATATATTCACTTAATCACACCAGCTTGGTAGTGGAAGCACATAAAGGTGGATTCCTCCTTTAACCAGAAGCAATATCATCCACAAATGTACAGTAGTCTTTGATGCAACATTCCAGAGGCTTGCCAGAGGTTCCCAGCAAAGGTATGTTATCATCCAGTTACAGAATAGATTCAGTTCATAGGATGTGTTAGGCACTTAAGTTATAATAAATAAGTTAAATCATGTTTTGTTGGCAACTAGATGGTGCTGTATTGTATTTTTCATGCTTTTTAGGCTGCATAGGCAATGCTTGGCCAACTCTAGATACGTGCATGTATATGTATGAACAGTGAAAAATTGACAATGTTTTCAATGTGCAATGATGCGCATCAAACACCTGATAAAAAAAATAAAAACCATGACAAACTGAACAAATTAGTATCTTCCCCTAGAAGAAAAATTGTAGTGAATAAAGCATGTGTGCAGGAAAAGTCATTAAATAAAAGGTATTTATTCAAAGGCATACAAACATTGTGTTGTTTTTGGCCTTTCAACAATTCATAGAAACGAAATGCTTAAAAACAATCACAATTGACTTGTTAAATCTACTGTTGGATCACCCAAGGTTAAAAGATCCTGGGAGATTGTAAGGCTGGACGTTTTGTAAAAAGGCATGCAAATGCTCCTACTGCGTTCATATGCGTTTTATGCACTTTTATTAGCGTTTTAAAGTTTTTTTAATGTTGGAAAACATCTATGTCGCATTTTCACGCGTTTTACCGCAATTATACAAGAGTTTTAGCACTTGGTAGATATACAAATTTTAACCCTGGGAAGTGATTTCTGCAAGTACAGGAAGTAAAACTGAGTGCACAGTGTCCATTTTTTTTGCTGCAGATACAAGAAGCAAGGTAAAGTGGGAACATGGACACCTTGATTTTACCTGTCATAGTGTTACATCTGGCACTTTTGGTGAGGAATAGGAATACTCGCACCAGGAGAATTCACTGCAGGAGGTACTGGATGCATCCACTGATGACTCAACGCCTTTATTCCCCAAGTGGCCTAAAGGTGCGTACACACTTCCAATTTTTATCGTTCCAATCGAACGACGAACGATCGATTGGGCAAAAAATCGTTCGTAAAAAAGTAACCAACGACGCCGACGAACGAGGAAAGTCGCTGGAAACGAACGACCGGACCGGCGGATCGGATTGGACGACGATCGTTGAACATCGTTCGTGTGTACGGTCGTTCGTTGATCGTCCATGGGCTGAGCATGCGTAGTGAACGCACGTTCGTTCACTTTCCTGTCGTGCACATAGTTCCTCTATCGCTCAAACGATCGTATCTATTGTGTGTACAATATCTACGAACGATCGTGTCGTTATCTCTATGTGCAGGATCGGTGCTATACGATCGTTCGTATATATCGTGCAGGATCGTTCGTCGTTCGCTTTCCAACGATAATAATTGGAAGTGTGTACGTAGCTTAAGTGTCCAATTTGACCTACGTCAGTACCCAGAAAAATGTTTTAATTTCAGCAGAATGTCTGTAGCAACATTTGATCTACTGTTGGAAATATTGCATCCTCTTCTTACCTGCCACACTACCACCATGCAGACCCCTATTCCTGCAGAACTACGTCTGCTGGTGACCTTGCGGTGAGTACAAACTACCTGTGCTAGTAGTAGTAGCCTTGCATAGACATTCACATTGTTCATTATTATTGTTATTTTTTACAACAGGTTTCTGGCTACTAGAGAAAGTTTTACTTCCTTGCAGTACACCTTTCACATAGGCACGACTACAGTTGCTAAAGTGCACAAGTCCACAAAACCTGCAAGGACATTTGGGAGGAACTCAAGACTCAAGTAATGCCCACTCCCACAGAGCAGCAGTGGCGTAACATCAGCCAGGGATTCCTTACCAATTGCAACTTTCCAAACTGCATCGGAGCACTGGATGCTAAGCACATCCGGGTTCAAATGCCACCACACACTTGCTCAAAGTATTTTAACTTTGAAAATTTCTTTAGTGTTATCCTTATGGCTATTGTGGACACCGATTACAACTTTGTGGCAAATGATGTGGGTTCCTATGGGAGTTCTGGTGACGCCACCATTTTTAGAAGATCTGTTATGGGATGGATCATTTAGGTGGGGTCATTGCTTGGCTGAATTTACATTTTGTGGTTTAGGGCAGATTGTGAGAGAGGGTGAGGGTATATAGATGTTGAGGAAATGGGGGAATGGATTGCGATAAGGGAGCTAAAGTTTGAGGCGCTACTAGAACTTGGAGATGTGCGATGTTGAAAATGAGAAACTGAGTGCTGAGAGATTGGGTAGTGTGGAATTTGGTGGGTTTGGAAACTGGCTGGTCCATTCTGTTGTGAATACATGGGGGTGTGATTGGGAAGTGGGGGATTTTGTGGGTAAGGGTGGGGTGGGTCGAAGGTGGTGGTCATACCCTGGTGACCTGTTAGCTGCAGCATGAGCAAACACTTTTTAGATGGCATGGACTATATCCAACCTACATTGGAACAGGCAATTTTTGGGCAGCAAAGAAAGGTCAACAGCAATTAAGTAGCAGAACCCAGAAATGTAAGTGTATAAATTTAACTGGTTGAGCTTCACCTGCTGCTGTTGCTGCTGCTGCATCACCATTTGCTGCTGGATGGTTGAAAACATTTTATCAAGTCCAACATCCTGCTCTAAATTGCTTGAAATTTTCTTTTTTTGTTTTCTATTTTGTGGCGCTAGTGGGGGTGCGGTAGATGGGGATGTTTCAGGGGCCAGATTTTCCTCCTCTCACTGTCAAAAGCAGCCTCTTCCATTGGCTCGGCACTTCCAGATGTCCTATAGGGAATTAAGAGCAATTAGTTTGAGAATTTAATTAGCACAATACAAAAAGTCTCATTCCTTCAGAAAGATACATGGATACACTGTAATTTTCCCCCAAAAAACATTGTGCAAACAAGATTGTCAGATGAATACCTACGGCCGCATCTCTACACTTCTCTTGAGGAACTGTAAGTTCTGAAAGTAGGCGTGCACTTTCACTTGGTGAAAGGAGCTGAGGAATTTTACAAACTCTTTAACTTAATTATTTTTGTACTTTTGTTATGTTTTATAGATGATTGAAATATTTTGAAACTAGTTGTACTCTGAAAAATATCTTGTTCTAAGAGTACCACAAGGACATTTGTCATGTCTGCTAATTGTCTGTAGTCATATGATCATGCACTGATCATGCCTTTAAACTGTTATATAAACTGCGTGCAAACAATAATGTTTTGAGAGTGATCTAACCACACATTAAGTTGTGTGTGTTATGTGCTCTTCCAGTGCTGTAAACAAAATTCATCAGAGAAAGAGGGACAATTCATTTGTGATCAATAGGAGATCGCCTTAACAGTTTGGCGTCAGAAGTGGGATATCTACCTACCTTAAAAAGACCAGGATTGGAAAAGTAGAAATTTTCTCTTCTACCTCTGCCCTCCCCTGTGTCCCTGTAGATATCTTACTAACCCAATCACTGTGGCAGTGTAGACTCCCTCATAGAAGGACTGAGTCCTTAGGAACATTTGGGAAATCTTTTATTGAATTTGTGCACACAGATGGCTTCTGTTTAATGTATAGAGTATAAGATTTTGATGTCAATAATTTAGAAGTGTAAGCAATATTGTATATAAGATAAATTTGTGTACTAATCTGGTTGCCAAGGCGAGGTTGGGTCAATCCTCACTGGTGTGGTTGCCTCAGGCAAGCAGTAACTTGACCTAAACTGCGTTTTGGTAAGCGGTCCTGGGAACAGGACGTCAACGAGCACTGCAGCTACCAACTGAACTAACAATAACTGTGTACAACCGTCTGATGTTTATAGTGTAATTTATACTATTGGGAATTCCCAAGGTAAAGGAGGAACAGCACCCAGATCCAGATAAAAAAGATATAAAGAAACACATTAAAATCAGACAGAAACAAAAACTTACAGCCATGTCACCCAGTGATGAGGATATTCCTTATAATATTCCAGGGGAAACTCCTGTTGATTTTGTCAACCGCAGAGCAGGAGCCTATAACACTAACTCCTTTACATTATCTTTGAAAAATGGCACTGAAAACTTGAAATGCCCTGACCCCTTACCATTGGAAGGATCATTTTCTAAAGTCCATATTAGTTGTATCTTATGAATGTGTCTCAGTAATCGAGACGGATAGGGATATAAATTAGATCAACGAGTTCCCAAGTGGGACCGGCAATACATGAAGGCTTGCAGAGAAGACTGGTATACTTTGAAAATGTATTGGAAAGATTACAACCCCCGTAAACAGAAAACTGTTGCCAAAATCACATCCTCTATTCCACCCTTGTATACACCCCTATATCCACAACTAACAGTAGAAACACAAAGGAGAACACAGGAAGATGAGGATTATGAGCACGATATCTGTCTAATACAGTCTGTGGCGTAACAAACCGTTACACAGGATTCCCCCTTAGCCCCTCCTCTTCTTACCAAAACAAAGACCAAGCAGTCACAGATATTATTACCACCACCCACTAGTCCTACATCACCCAGCAGCAGCTACACATCATTTGCTGTTGTGTACTTAACCCCAAAAACTTATGTGGGATCAAGTGCATAATGAATTTGTTAGGACACATGGAGATAGAAAATCAATGGCCACAGCATTAACGTGCAAACAGAAAGCAGAAGAAAAAGTAAGTTATTATGCTCGAAGGTTTAGGAAACTGTGGAAGGAAGAGGCAGGTCTAGGATTAGGAGGTGATTTGAATGTTGTTTTCACACAGTCACTGATTAATGGATTAATCCCTGAACATGCTAAAACTGCCAAAATGATTATCGATAATTGGAGCATAGTACCCCAGCAAGATATAATTGGGACAATTGTTAACTAAAGACACAACAGGATGTTTTGAAATAACTAAACCTTCAAAGCCCCGTGTGCAGGGACTCCGTTATTTAGGGAAACTTGGAGGGTACAGAGGAAAAAGTAGAGGCAGAAGAGTTAGACAGGAGAGGAATGACAATAGAGGATATGGAAATGTTAGAAGGAATCAAGCGTGTTTTTCCTGTGGACAGGAAGGTCATTGGGCCAGAGACTGCCCTATACACCAACAGCAGTCAGTACAACAGCAACAACATGCAGCCATATTCAGCTCACAATTACAACTCTGCCCCAAAGTACCCCATACAATGGGGAGGCAAACCACATCAAGCATAGGGATGCCCACAGGAAGACTCCACCACCACATTGTTACAAATCTCTGACCAGGCTGATGAAAACCCAACAATCACATTAAAAATAGGACAGTTCCTGACAGACTTCTTAGTAGACACAGGAGCGACTTGTTCTGTCCTCCAATCCTGGTCAGGTCCATCTAAACGTGGTGGGCCCTCTGTGGTAATAAACTCACCCCTACACGACACACACCTCACATTTCCATATGTACAGTACATGGAGAATACATTACAGATCACTCATTCAAGATATTACCTAGTTGTCCAGTTAACCTGTTAGGAAGAGACCTGATGGGATCTCTGGGAATGTCACTGGTTGTTGACCCAAAGAGAGGGATTAATGTCAATACAACCTTGCAACTGCCCTTATTGGATTTTCCAGTTCCTGAGCGCACAACGTCCACCGGACCATATGACGTGGGATCGCTGGACTGCACCCCATATACAGCACTCACAAAACCACATACACCAATATACCAAAAGCAGTATCCTTTAACTAAAGACAAGGAAGATTCCTTAGCACCCATGAATAAATCTTTGTGCCAGCAAGAAAACCTGCTCTCCTTAAAATACTCCAGTAAATCCAGTCAAAAAGCCTGCTGGCTCATACCCTTTTACACAGGATCTCAAAGCCATCAATGAGCTTGCTATGCCCCTGACACCAATTATGTTAGATCTTACTACTATCCTTACAGTAGTATGGCCCCAGACCCAATTTTACAGTGTTATTGATTTGGCCGATGCATTTTTCTCCATACCATTATCGCCTGAGACTCAGCCCCTTATGGCTTTCATTTTCATGGGACAGCAGTACACCTGGTGTCGCTTGCCCCAGGGTTTTGTTGACTCACCTGCAGTTTTCTCAATTCCCTTCTAGCAGGTCCTCGCCTACTGGCAGCCGCAGCACGGTTCAACCTTATTACAGTATGTTGATGATCGATTGTTGTGTAGCCCATTGTGGGAGGCATGTCAGAAGGATACTGTTTCATTGTTGTGTTTTTTGGGAAAGGAAAGACAGAAGGTGTCGCAGAAAAAAATTTAGTTCTGTCTGCAACAGGTCACATTACTGGGAATGCTTTTAACCCCAGGATCCCGGGTGCTAGCCCCCAGACGTATACATGCCATTACCAGTCTGCCTTGCCCACAGACAAAGAAACAGCTGCTCAGCTTTCTTGGCATGATCAATTTTTGCAGACACTGGATTCCTGACTGCTCGTATTGGGACTCACAGCTTTGTCCCAGTACCACCCCCAGTGCCCCTAACAACATTCAATGGTCTGATGAAATGACTAAAGCATATGTAAGGTTAAAAGAATCCCTGACCTCTGCCTCTGCATTGGGAATGCCGAATTTTAATGTACCATTTGTATGCAAGAGAGAATTGTAAAACCAAGGCTGCTCTGCTTGCTCAGATGCATTGAGGTAAATTGAGGCCTGTGGCATTGGAAAGATTACACCCCCCCATAATAAGGTAAAACACTGCCTGTTACTGTGCAAGGCATGCCAGCCTGTTTGCATGTGCTGACAAGGTGTGCAATGGCTGTAGAAAGTGACTCACTTCTAACTTTGGGTCACAAGACAAAACTTTACACATCCCATGCTGTACTACACTTGCTTAAGAATTAAACCACTCAACACATAACAGCACAAAGGTTGTCTGGTTTTGAAGTTATCCTGACATCCACTGCAGGATTAAGTGTAAAATATGCTCCTGCTAACAGCGGTCCTGTTGCTGTGCTCAATGCCCTCTTAGGTCTTAAAGGGCCAGAGGATGAAGTGCCAGAGTCACACTCATGTATCACTGAAATACATACCATATCAACACTACGTTGAGATTTATCCACAACACCCATTCCTCTAGCAGAAAATGTTTTTGTAGATGGGTCTTGTTCGTGACCCTCTGACAAAACTTATTTAGCTGGATATGCCAGGGTACAGCTCCCTGACACAGTCCTTGAAGCCACCCCACTCTCTGTTAACTCTTCCCAAGCCCACTCACCAGAGCCTGTGAAATTATGGAAGGAAAAGCTGTAAACATATTCACTGGCTCCCGCTATGCTTTTGGAGTCGTACATGATTTTGGAGCCATTTGGCAGCGAAGAGGTTTTACCACAACTGATGGAAAACCCATTCAGCACTCTGCATTAATTTCTAAACATTTACAAGTCATTCACCTCCCCAATCAAATAGCCATTATCAAATGTCAAGCACACACTTCTTCCAATTCCTTCAATGCCAGGGGCAACAGACTAGCAGATTTTCATGCCAAAGCCGCTTCTCAGTCTACCATACCTTCCACCAGCCTCCCCGATACACTTCTGCTCCCCATCCCAGCTTCCACTAAAACCAACACACTTCTAATACAATTACAGTCTTCGGCGACCTCACAGGACATTGAATTCTGGAAAAAGGAAGGATTGACCTTAGATTTCTTTGGAATCTGGTCAAAAGGAGGGATAGTATGGCTACCTCAAATAGCAGTACCCCTCATTGTTTTTCAAATCCATGGTATAGGACACAAAAGCATTAAGAAAACAACACAAGAAATATACAAGCGATTTTGTTCCCAAAATTTAAAGGAACACACACAAGCCATACTTTCTCGTTGTTTAACATGTGCTAGAAATAACATGCAAGGAAAGAAAGCAGGACCACATGAACATTTGTTACCTCCACAGGGTCCATTTCAAGAGTTACAAATTGACTTCACACACATGCCAAAGGCTTCCAATGGATGTCAGATAATGTTAGTGATTACAGATAGATTCAGCAGATGGGTAGAAGCTTTTGTAGTCAGGAAAGAAAATGCAAGAACAGTAGCTAAAATACTATGCAAGGATATCATCCCCAGATTTGGATGCCCCGTGAGAATAAGCTCAGACATCACTTCAATCACTTCTAAAGTCACGCTGGAAATTTAAAAAATAATGAACATAAAATGGAAGTTCCACATCCCATATTACCCCCAGAGTGCTGGAGTAGTAGAAAGGATGAATAGAACACTAAAAGACAAACTTAGGAAAGCAACTGGAGGGACATTCCATAAGTGGGACCAATACCTACCAGCCGTGCTAGCAGAAATAAGAATGACACCTAATCCAGGTAATAAGCTATCACCCTTTGAAATTTTAATGGGACACACATTCCCCACCTCTTGGGCCAAAGAACCCCTCTTTCTCTTTTCCTGTCCTTACAGATCAACCAATGCACCCATTCAAGACTGGAGACGTAGTGTTGGTCAAAGCTCAGCCCAAGCACAAATCCTTGGATCTGCCCTTTGGACCTCTGGTCACTGTGCAAGCCATCACTAGAACAGCCGTGCTGTTTTTGCTTATCTGATATGCATAGTACTCAAGATATGTTAACTTCTTGTTTGATTGCTGTCTCCACTCCAGTCAACATACTGCTTAAGGTGCGTACACACTTCCAATTTTTATCGTTCCAATCGAGCGTCGAACGATCGATTGGGCAAAAAATTGTTCGTAAAAAAGTAACCAACGACGCCGACGAACGAGGAAAGTCGCTGGAAACGAACGACCGGACCGGCGGATCGGATTGGACGACGATCGTTGAACATCGTTCGTGTGTACGGTCGTTCGTTGATCGTCCATGTTCAGAGCATGCGTGATGAACGAACGTCCGTTCACTTTCCTGTCGTGCACATAGTTCCTCTATCGCTTAAACGATCGTATCTATTGTGTGTACAATATCTACGAACGATCGTGTCGTTACCTCTATGTGCAGGATCGGTGCTATACGATCGTTCGTGTATATCGTGCAGGAACGTTCGTCGTTCGTTTTCCGACGATAATAATTGGAAGTGTGTACGTAGCTTTAGAGTCTTTAGCAATATCTACAATGACACTGATGTTACTGAAAGTGATATATGTTTACTTCATAACCTGTATAACTTTTGCAACAACTGCCTATGATTCCCTGGAAAAATGTATGATATTTACACATACTATAAATATTACCCAGGAAGATGTATGTTACCATATGACTTGTAGCCCCTCTGAAATACCCCACTGTAGGATGACAGTACTACAGAAAATCACTCAGCTTCCCCAAGTTATGTATGCCCAAGAACCCGAAGCTGTCTATTTGTATGTAAAGAAACAGAGGTATGAGGTCAAGTAGCTATCCTTTCTTGAATGATAAAAAGAGGGAAATGAAAGGAGCTGAGGAATTTTGCTGAGTGTTGAAGTTAATTATTTTTGTGCTTTTGTTATGTTTTGATTGAATTATGTTGAACTAGTTGTACTCTTCTTATCAGTAAACGAACGTTCGCTTTTTGCCTTGAAACTCTCCCTTTCCTCCCTACGGCCATTTATCTGTTACCTTGACAAAAATATCTTGTTTTAAGAGAACCACAAGGACATTTGTCATGTCTGCTAATTGTCTGTAGTCATGTGATCATGCACTGATCATGCCTTTGAACTGTTATATAAACTGTGTGCAAACAGGAGATCGCCTTAACACTTGGCCTGCTGCTGATCCACTTCTCTGCCGGTTCTGCTCTCTCATGTCTTTAGTGAACCGGTTACGCAGGGACTTCCAGGGTGATTTTTGTATTGTATATAATATATGAACATGCTTACAAAATATATGTCTGAGCAATCATGTAAGAGTACAGTTTTTGATGGAATAATAATTTTATTAATCACATATCCGAATACAATACAGTCAGGGTACATTCATACATGGAATTGCAACGCGGTGCAAAAAAAACCACTACATTACAATCCCCCACAACATGCGCGCAAATAAATACCGTATTTCCCCGAAAATAAGACCTACTCCGAAAGTATGCCCTTTGGCTTTTTCGGGGGTGCGGTCACGTGTTACACAGAGGGATACCAAGAGGAAGAAGAGAGCAGAGGGAGAGAGCAGGAGATTTTCGAAGCACTGGAGCAAGGGGTGAATAAATTGCAGGGTTATTTTTTTTATATCATTCGAGTTGTGTGTGGTGGATATCTCTAAATTTTGATTGTGCCTAACTCTGGTTTATATAAAGGTAACTAAATAAAAGACAGAGAAAGATAGTTTCTGGCACAAATATAGAAAATATAATTTGTAGTAAAAGTTTACATACAAAATATGAAATAATTATATCCTTTTTCTTGCGATACATACTAAGTTTTGTTCAGGCCTTCTGTGGCACTATACAGGTTTCAGCTAATATTAAACAAATATTCATGGTGATGTATATTTGTTTAATATTAGCTGAAACCTGTATGGTGCCACAGCAGGCCTGAAAAAAACTTTGTATGTATCGCAAGAAACTATTGTGACATACAGAGAAAAGTTTGTAATTGTTTTTTGTAACTTTGTGTGAAAATTGATCAAATCCTGTATAGATCATTAGAGAATAATATGACTTATAGGTAAAAAGGATATAATTATTTCATAATTTTGTATGTAAACTTGTACTACAAATTATATTTTCTATATATGTGCCGAAAACTCTATCTTTGTCTGTCTTTTTTTAATTACCTAAATTGCAGGGTTAATTAACTGATGTACTCTGGTGTGACACTACAACTAATAAGAGGTTGGTGGATTCTCTTTTCAAAGGGTCCTTGCTAGTATTTCATTTATTAGCAGCAATGCATATTTATTGATTGATTTTTTTTTTTGCTTTTACTCAAATTTATATTGGTTACTGTCTATGGTCAACAAAGCTTTGAAAGTTTTGTTTCTGTGTCTGCATGTTATATGTTAATTGAGTCATATGTTAATTGTCAGCACCTTTTCTTGTTATGTTGCACTTGTTTGCTTATGAAGCTGTGTTTTATTTTCTTTAAACATTTTTGTCTATTGTTATTCATGACTTATATATAACAGAAAAAATATGTGATTTTGACATACACAGAGGTATCTCGCTATATATAGCATGGATAAATACAGATTATGTACATGAATAAAAAAACAGATTTCTGTACATGAATAAATATAGATTTTTGTACGTGAAAAAAATAAGACATCCCCTGAAAATAAGACCTAATGAGATTTTCAGAGGTAAAATAAATATAAGACACTGTCTTATTTTCGGGGAAACACTGTACATCCCTGCATACTGCAGTGTGATAATGTGATCATGCGAGAGTACAGTGACAAATGTAACAGTATACACAGAACAGAGTCAAAAGAGTGCAAAGTGAAGCACAATTAAAGACAATGTCCCTGATTTATGGAAGCTCTCCAAGGCTGGAGAGAATACACTTTCAGAAGTGAAGCTGGGTGATTCAGAAAACATGGAATGGATTAAAATGGAAATGATTAAAAATCATTTGCTATCAAATGTTTTGATTCCTGGACTAGATCCATTCCAGGTTTGCTGGATCACCCAGCTTCACTGATGAAAGTGTATTCTCTAGCTTTGGAGAGCTTTCATAAATCAGGGTCAGTGACTACACACAAGTGATAATGACATTGTATGCAGGTGTGAATAGCACCAAAAGCAAACACAATGGCAGACAATCTTCACACGTGCCAGGTATAGGTGTTAATTTTTAATAGCATAGCACATGCAATTGATCATGCATGACACATGGAATAGAGACACAGGACAATAAATAAAACAATGGGCCTAATTTATCAATGAAATCCGCGCTCGCTGGTCGCGCGTACTTTCGCGCAATATGTGTGCCATTAGAAAGAATGATTTTTTAGGGGAACAGTGACTTTTAATGCAAGGTCACCAGTGTAAAGCTGCCGGAGATGCGCGGCTCCAGCCGCAAGCTTTTTCAGTTGCTGAATTGCGTGACGGCGTACGATTTCGGATCGCGAATACGAATGCGCGAGCGAGCTTCCGATTTTGCTTGATGAATCAGCCTCAGTGAGTCAAGTAACACATACCAAAATCTCCCTGCTGCTCTAAGGTCTTGCTATTAAAGTTATCGTACAAGATCCTGCTTATCTCCAGCCATGCCGCCTTCTTTTTGTAGGCATACGCATAGTCCCTGTCTGTAAGATCATATAAACAGGGACGCTTCTCCACTGCCTGGATGAGCTTTTCAGTTTGCGCAAATTTTTTAGGCATGGTGACAGGAAAATTAAAACACACAAGGATTATGGGATCGAACTTCCTGTAATTGGACCTGCACACAAGACATTGTTAAAACAGTTGTAAAAGCCTCTATTAAAATCAATGGAAGCTTTTTTATTGACAATTTCTAGCATGCATAAACGCAGGAAAATTGCTCCTTTTAAAATCAATGGACGCGTTTATCCGCATTTTCCACAATTTCAAACATGGGCTTTAAAAGCCTCAGGTTAAAAGCTGGGGAAACAGTCCGTGTAGACTAAGCCTAAAAGAGATCACATAAAAACAAACAAAACAAATTACAAAATTTTAAGACAACTTTATTCAAAAAAACATATTTTCTAAAAGGTCACATTAAAATATTGAGACCACACAGACACCACTAAATTTATACGACAAAATAAAAAACAATAAATACTCAAAAAAACACAAAAAACAAGTAAACCCACACTTCCATATAAAGCCAAAATAGTTCAAAAATGGCCCAAGAAATATTGCATTCAAAAAATACTTACAAAACCCATATGCATTTTTAAAGGGTGGAAAACTGGATAAGAAAATATTTATACAGGACAAACATTTAAAGGTGGTAATAAAGACATATTTCTGCAATGAACAATATGACTACAAACACAATAACATAGCATTAACATTGACTTCTTAATTGCAAAATGGACATTAAAACATTCAAAGTTTAAAAAACAAAAGGAGCTATTGTGCTCCTCCTCCTCCAAACAAAAAAAAGACAAAGGAAAAAGCAAGTTAGACAGCACCCTTATATATGCACACAGCTGCTACAATACATTCGCCTGTAATTGGGATGTGTGCAGTCTATGAAATTTGGCTGTTTGTTTGTTTTTCAGTTGGACAATCCATAACCATTTATTGATATAGTCCTTTAGATTTGTACACCGGTAAACAGCTATCTAATAAAAAATAAATTAAAACAAAGTGGAGGAGGAGGCTTTAATGTTAAAGTAATTTAATAACTAGGGGTTAAATGGGGACAAGTTTCCCCATTCACCTCTAGTGCTCCGTGATTAGCCAAGCAAAGGAGATCCCTGATGATGCCTGAGCCGTCATCAGGGTTTTCCTCTGCTCAGCCAATCACGGAGCACTGGACTTGAAAGGGGAGACTTCTTCCCATTCACCTGTAGTGCTGAACAGATCCTGCCTCAAAAGAATTTTTTAGGGGTCATTAACTCAGACATTTCTGGGGGGCATGGCAACGCAATGGCGGCATGAAGCGGCTTTCTTCCCGAGCTCCCGCCGCATTTCCTGTGTAATCAGCCTGGGCAGCCTCCACACTTCATTTTTCTCCCTGATTACCCCATGTTGCGCGGTAGGAAGACTACAGGATCCAAGCGTATATGTTTCAAACATATATATGAACTTACAAAATAAGCATATTTTTAAATGACCTATAATTTTCAGGTTCGGAACAAGTTAACTGATTTCAGCTGTTTACATGGGCCCATACCTAAACGCCTATGATGCCTAACCTGAGGATTCGCCTAGTGATAAAACCCTGAGAACTCTGACGGGCCAGACCTCACTTTTGCCAGCGGACTAGATCATCCACCCACGTTCTGCTTTGCTTCTATAGATATCTATATTAATAAATAAATATAAATATATAAATATAAATATATAAATATAAATATATATATATATATATATATATATATATATAATTTATATTCATGTATAGATATCTATGATAAATATATAAATACATATACAGTTAGGTTCATAAATATTTGGACACAGACAACTTTTTTCTAATTTTGGTTCTGTACATTACCCACAAAAAAATTTAAATGAAACAACTCAGATACAGTTGAACTGCAGACTTTCAGCTTTAATTCAGTGGGTTGAACAAAAAGATTGCATAAAAATGTGAGGAACTAAAGCCTTTTTTTACGCAATCACTTAATTTCAAGGGCCCAAAAGTAATTAGACAATTGACTCAAAGGCTAAGCTGCAAAAACAGAAAAAACCCATCTGAAAACCTGCTACAATATTAGGAGTGGCAAAATCTACAATTTGGTACATCATGAGAAAGAAACAAAGCACTGGTGAACTCAGCAATGCCAAAAGACCTGGACGTCCACGGAAGACAACAGTAGTGGATGATCGCAAAATCATTTCCATAGTGAAGAGAAACCTCTTCACAACAGCCAACCAAGTGAACAACACTCTCCAGGAAGTAGGCGTATCGATATCCAAGTCTACCATAAAGAGAAGTCTGTATGAAAATAAATTCATAGTGTGCACTGCAAGGTGCAAGCCACTCATAAGCCTCAAGAATAGAAAGCCTAGATTGGACTTTGCTTAAAAACATCTAAAAAAGCCAGCACAGTTCTGGAAAAACATTCTCTGGAAGATAAAACCAAAATCAACCTTCACCAAAATGATGACAAGAGAAAAAGTATGGAGAAGGCGCGGAACACCTCATGATCCAAAGTATACCACATCATCTGTAAAACATAGCGGATGCAGTGTGATAGCTTGGGGGTGCATGGCTGCCAGTGGCACCGGGACACTAGTGATTATCGATGATGTGACACTGGACAGAAGCAGCCGAATGAATTCTGAGGTGTCTATTCATATCTAGCTAAATGCAGTCAAATTGATTGGGAGGCGTTTCATATTACAGATGGACAATGACCCAAAACTTACAGACAAAGCAACTCAGGAGTTTATTAAAGCAAAGAAGTGGAATATTCTTGAATAGCCAAGTCAGTCACCTGATCTGAACCCAACTGAGCATGCATTTCAGTTGTTGAAGACTAAACTTCGGACAGAAAGACCCACAAACATACAGCAATTGAAAGCCGTTGCAGTAAAGGCCTGGCAGAGCATTAAAAAGCAGGAAACCCAGCATCTGGTTCGAAAGAACATTTTATTTTCAGCTTTTTATTTTGTCCAATTACTTTTGAGCCCCTGAAATGAAGTGATTGTGTTTAAAAAAGGCTTTAGTTCCTCACATTTCATGCAATCTTTTTGTTCAACCCACTGAATTAAAGCTGAAAGTCTGCGGTGCATCAGAGTTGTTTCATTTAAAGTTAATTGTGGTAATGTACAGAACCAAAATTAGAAAAAAGTTGTCTCTGTCCAAATATTTATGGACCTAACTGTAAATATAGTAAAAATATGAAAAGAAAAATATGAAAGGATATATATATAAAGATATAGATATATATTTATAAATGTCTATGTTATTTCATATTTGAATGCTATATTTATATGTATTTTGACAATGGGGGCTTTTTTAAGTGTTTTTAGCAGGGCTTTGAAATCTGCAAGCCCCCTTTCATAAGGAGACTCCAAGGTCTCCACCACCCCACCCTGGGAAATGAGTACAGGGGTACATAAAACCCCTAAACTCATTCCCTGAAAGGCAAAAAAAATGTGTAAAAAGAAAAGAGGAGGCTTTATTGTTAGTCATTTATTGAATGTGTGTGTTTAGTGTAACTTCTTTTTTACAGGTTATCCCACAATGAAAGCATGATTCCCACAGTTGCATTCATATTATGAGCACAGCTGTGGGACTACTGACAGTGTGGGATCCCTAGGCACTAGGGGTAAGTGAGGACAAGCTCCCCATTTACCTCTAGTGCTGAATGGATGAACAGGGGAAACCGTGATGACGGCTCAAGCATCATCAGGGATCCCCTTTTCTCAGCCAAACACTGAGCACTAGAGGTGAATGGGGAGCCTTGTCCTCATTTAACCCCTAGTTTCTGGGGATCCCACACTGTCAGTAGTCCCACAGCTGTGCTCATGACATAAATGCAGCTGTGGGAATCATGCTTTCATTGTGGGATTACCTGTAAAAAAGAAAGTTTTAAAGTTACACTAAACACACACATTTATTAAATGACTTTTATCATTAAAGCCTCCTCTTCTACTTAGTTTTAAATTATTTTTATTAGATAGCTGTTCACTGGTGTCCAAGGGTAAAGTATCATATCAATAAATGATTATGGATTGTCCAACTGTAAAAAGACAAACAGCCAAATTTCATGGACTGCGCACGTCCCAATTACAGGCTAATTTGTAGCAGCTGTGCACATAAAGATGTGCATAAATAGGAGTGTTGCCTACCTTGCTTTTTCCTTTGTCTTTTTTTTTTTCTTTTCTTGAAAGTGGAGGAGGGGGGTTCTCCTAATGTTAATGTTCTCTTATGTTCTCCTAATCTATGTTGCTACATTTTATACTTTGCTTACCATTTAGCACAATAGCTGCTTTTGTTTTTTAAACTTTGAATGTTTCAATGTCCATTTTGCAATTAAGAAGTCAATGTTAATGCTACGATACGACCTTAAAATGTTTGTTCTGCATAAATATTTTCTAATCCAGTTTACCATCTTAATAGGTCCAAATTGCATATTGGTTTGGTAAGTATTTTTTGAACGCTATATTTCTTGGGCCATTTTTTTAACTATTTTGGCCTTATATGGAAGTGTGGGTTTACATGTGTGTGGTGTTTGTGTATTTTTTATTTTGTCATACAAATTTAGTGGCGTCTGTGTGGTCTCTATATTTAATTATGACCTTTTGGAAAATGTGTTTATTTTGAATAAAGTTTTTTTGTAGTTTATTTTTATTGTTTTTTGTTGTTATGTGATCTACTTGACAATATCCCAGGATCTTTTAGCCTTGGGTGATCCAACAGACCTACAAATTAAGTCGATTGTGATTGTTTTTAACCTTTTTCCTTCTATAAATTGTTGAAAGGCTAAAAACAGCACAATTGTCTCAGTTGCGTGATGTGCATTGTTATGAGCCAAACCTCAGGTGGTTGATGCACATTGTTGTGCGACCCACTATGTGCGCGTGAACTGTGTTCTATCAGTTGAAAAATGCGCCGGCCACTTTTGCAGAGAAGGATCCTCATTCGGGTAAGTTTTTCTTTTTATGTGTATATTGTTTGTTTTGCTTCATGTGCACTCATGTACATGTACATACATGCATATATGAATGTATGCATTTATATGTGTGTACATATACATAAAAAAGAGAAATTATAGGAAGAAATGGGCAAAGAGGGTTTTTTTGGCATATTGCTTAACATGCTTCAAATTGAAAAGATTGCCTATTTCTTCCCATGATTTCTGATGTCATGGGCTTGGCTTGGCTTGGCTTGGCTCAAAGCAACATTTATAGATGATATTGCTTCTGGTAAAGGGATGAATCCACCTTTATGTCCTTCCACTACCAAGCTGAGGTAAGTAAATATATAGTGGGCCAAGGTCTCAAATGGCATTCAAACCTGCATAAACACCCTAAAAGGCTGTAAAAGCAAGAAAATATGTTTGGCACAAAGTGGATATATACTAGTACTATTTGAATTGTGTAAACACCCAAATAATGCATACAATCAAGTATTTCAAGAACAAAATAATTTGAGCAACAACATCTGTTCATTTCTAAGTCTGCTTGAAAAATCAAAGTATAATTGAAGCAATTTTTTGAATTAGTATATTGTAACATAAAAAATGTAACATAAAAATGTAGCACTTACAAAAAAAAAGATCAAGCACTAAAGATTCAAATTGACCTGTAATGGACTGTAGATGCGCACAGAACAGGGACCAGGTGTACGCTAATTAATTGCTATGACATCACCACTGAAAGGGCTTAACAGGTCCTCCTGAATCGCACAGCTGAAAATTAATTCTCGACCCCCCTGCTCATTTATCAATGCTGTGCGCGTGCAGGCAACTGCACTAGCTCTTGGTCCCGGCTCGTGGTAATACGCCGTGGCCAGTGGCGAGCTTATGATCATTTGCGTGATAAATCAGCCCCACTGAAGGTAAAATACAAAAGGACTGCAGATAGACATCGCAGAGCAATGCCTACATTTCAAATAGGAGATAAGGTTCGGTTATTTACCAAAACTCTAATGACATATGTTCCATTTTCCAAATTCAGCCCAAAATATCTGAGACCCTTCAAAATCTCAGCTCAACTCGATCTAGTCACTTTCCGTCTAAAACTTCTTGTTGGTATGATGATTCACTCTGTCTTTCATGTTTTGCTGCTTAAAACATTCAACAAAAACACTTTTCCTGGCAGAGTCCTTCCACCCCCTCCTCCTGTGCAGGTACAAGGAGAAGAAGAATATATTGTTGAAGAGATTCTTGATTCCAGGATCATCAGGAACAAGTTGCAGTATATGGTTCAATAGAGAGAATTGTTGGTAACCTGAAGAAAATGTTCATGCTCCTAGGCTCACAAGAGAATTCCATCACAAACCACGTCCTAAGACATTAAGGGGCAATCCTGAAAGGAGGGGGGTATTGTCAGGAATGGAACCCTTCTTTGATGAATCCTGAACTCCTGTGCTCCTCCCAGCTTACTTCCTTTAAAAGGGTTGTGTGGAACTTCCTCTGTGCCAGAATATTGTGCTCCTGCCAATATCTTGCATTCGTACTACTGATCCTGTTTGCTGACTACCTGTTTACCGATCTTTGGCTGCTGTTTTATCAACTACTCTTCTGATTACACTTCTTGGACTATATTGCAATTGTGTGAACCAAACAAGGCCTGCCTTCACTTGCTGGCCTGGTTTGGTTACTTGTTGTATAGTATATAATATATATATATATATATAGTATATAGTTTGTATACTGTGCTGCATATTACAAGCGTCACCACTGAAGCAAAGTGCTGCATACAACCCAGCGCACTTGCATTTTTTGTGTCAACCCCAATCAAATTGACATACATATATCATATATATATATATATATATATATATATATATATATATATATATATATACATACACACATATATCATATTAGCTACAAAGTATTTTGCAGGGTGTCAAGCCACATAAATAAAAATATTTCTACAATGTCTGGCCAAAGAGGAAAGGGCAACTTTGGCAGGGGTGGCAAGCAAACCAGTATGAGTTTGTTTTTAGCTGCAGACCAAGGAACAAGAAGCGCTGCTGTTGGTGGTGGGCGTCCATTATTGCCACACCAGGCACAAGACGTAGTGGAGTACATGACCCAGCCTGGGTCTAGTGATTGTACCCCCTCTTCATCCCAGTCCCAGACACAGGCCTTACAGGTGTCCCAAACAGTCCATGATACACCTGTTCCTCCTAGTTCCTCATCAGCGGCTGAAAAGTCACGTGTACGGCAGTATGTAGAGGAGTCCCCCCGAGGAGTTGGAGAGGCGAGCTACAATCATTCATTGAAGATGCTCAGTTGTTTGAGTCATCTGATGAAGAGAGTCAGTTCACAGGCTTTCCCCCCACTTACTTTTCACCAGAACACTCTCAGCCAGAAGAGGATGAGGAGGACATTGCAGGCATGTGAGAAGGGGAGGAAGGGGCAGAGAAGGATATTGAGGGTACATGGCATCCATCCACCCGAACACAAGGCGGCATGTTCCGTGGATGGCAAGACCAGGCTGAGGAGGAGGAGGACGACGACCCTGTGCTGCTGTTCGACCTACAGGAGTGTGGGTAGTTTGAGCCACATGACAGCCTTCATGCAGGAGTGCCTAGCCAAAGATCCACGCATAGAGCACATAAAAACAAAGACTGACGACTATTGGATTGCTACATTACTGGATCAACATTACAAGCCTGAGATACAACAACTGATACAGGGGACCTAAAATGCAGCACTACCAAGAGGTGCTTGTAGGGGACTTGTGCTCAGCCTTTCCAGCTGCCAGAAGCAGCAGCGATCCCTATGGCAGTTTCACCAGCCATGGGAGCCAAACAATTGCTTTAAGGGGCATGGGTGGCAGCAGCAGTAGAGGTCGTCTATGCCTAGCTATGCAGGCTTTTTTTCAGCGGAAGCAAGCTGCCAGTTGTGCAGCAATTGCCAATGACACTCAGCAGCGGTACTCAGTTATGGTGCAGGAATACCTGAGCTCTGCATGGGACATCTGAAACCTGCAAAGCCAGGACCCACTGGGCTACCGGGTATCCAAGCTTGAGCAGTGGCCGGAGCTGGCAGAACATGCCATTCAGGTCCTTGCCTGCCCAGCAGCAAGTGTGTTATCTAAAAGAGCGTTCAGTGCAGCTGGGGGCGTACTGAGTGATAAATGGATTCGGCTCTCCGCGGAAAATGTCAACCGAATCATTTTATTAAAATAAATAAGGCTTGGATTGGCAATGACTTTAACACCCCCTCTGCAGAGTGTACTGATTAGTCGTCAACTGCTGCACGGACATCTTGATGGGAAGAGCATGTTCACAGCCTTTCGGCATCTCCTTCTACTCCTCACCCTAGTGGCCCTCTACCCCTACTCTGTCTCTGAGGTCTATAACTTGCAATGGAGCTGTGTAACTGGCAAATATTTTTTTACCGAGCACCCCCCTCAGGGCCCTCTGCCTTTATCTACTTTGAGGCCTAAATCACTTGTAATGGAGCTGTGTGATTCATAATTAAATATTTGTATTTTTAGTAGAGAAATACATACATTTTTCTGTGCTTTTGGATAGATAGCAAGTGCTATCAAAAATAAATATCTGTATTTTTTTTTACAGAAATACAGAAGTTTTTCTGGCTTTTTTGATAGATATCAAAGTGGGATCAGAATGAAATATCTGTATTTTTTTACAGAAATACAGAAATTTTTCATTTTATTTTGATAGGTAGCAAGTAGGATCACAATGAAATATCTGTATTTTTTACAGAAATACAGAAATGTTTCTGTTAATTTTGATAGCAAGTGGTATCAGAATTAATTATCTGTATTTTTTTTTACAGAAATACAGAAATTTTTCTGTTAATTTTGATAGCAAGTGGTATCAGAATTAATTATCTG
>NC_092862.1:87248941-87253211 GCF_032062135.1 Pyxicephalus adspersus | reverse complement strand
GAAATACAGAAATGTTTCTATTTATTTTAATAGGTAACAAGTGGTATCAGAATTAATTATCTGTATTTTTTTTTACAGAAATACAGATTTTTTTCTGTTTATAGTAGGAAGTAGGTAGGAAGTAGGATCAGAATGAAATATCTGTATATTTTTTTACAGAAATAAAGAAATTTTTCTGTTTATTTTGATAAATAGCAAGTGGTATCAGAATTAATTATCTGTATTTTTTTACAGAAATACAGAAAATTTTCTGTTTATTTTGATAGGTAGGAAGTAGGATCAGAATGAAATATCTGTATTTTTTTTACAGAAATATAGAAATTTTTATCTTTATTTTGATATATAGCGAGTGGTATCAGAATTGATTATCTGTATTTTTTTTACAGAAAAATTTCTGTTTATTTTGATAGGTAGGAAGTAGGATCAGAATGAATTATCTTTAATTTTTTTACAGAAATACAGAATTTTTTCTGTTTATTTTGATAGATAGTAAGTGGTATCAGAATATATTATCTGTATTTGTTTTACAGAAATACAGAATGAAATACAGAATTTTTTCTGTTTATTTTGATAGATAGCGAGTGGTATCAGAATTATCTGTATTTTTTTAAAAAGAAATACAGAAATGTTTCTATTTATTTTAATAGGTATCAGAATTTATTATCTGTATTTGTTTTTTTACAGAAATACAGAAAATTTCCCGTTTATTTTGATAGGTAGCAAGTAGGATCAGAATTAAATATCTGTATTTTTTTTTACAGAAATACAGAATTTTTTTGTTTATTTTGATAGATAGCAAGTGGTATCAGAATTATTTCTCTGTATTTTTTTACAGAAACGTTTCTGTTTATTTTTATAGATAGCACATGGTATCAGAATGAAATATCTGTATTTTTTTTACAGAAAAACAGACATTTTTCTTTTTTTTATATATATAGCAAGTAGGATCAGAATGAAATACCTGTATTTTTTACAGAAAATTTTCTGTTTATTTTGATAGATAGTGGTATCAGAATTAATTATCTGTTTTTTTACAGAAATAGACATTTTTCTGTTTATTTTGATAGATAGCAAGTAGTATCAGAATTAATTATCTGTATTTTTTTACAGAAATACAGAAATGTTTCTGTTTCTTTGATAGCAAGTAGGATCAGAATGAAATACCTGTATTTTTTTTAAATAAATACAAAAATTTTTCTGTTTATTTTCGTATATAGCAAGCAGTATCAGAATTAATTATGTGTATTTTTTTACAGAAATTTTTGTTTATTTTGATAGCAAGTGGTATCAGAATGAATTATCTGTATTTTTTTTACAGAAAATTTTCTGGTAATTTAGATAGGTAGCAAGTGGTATCAGAATTAAATATCTGTATTTTTTTTACAGAAATGTTTTGTTTATTTTGATAGATAGCAAGTAGGATCAGAATTAAATACCCGTATTTTTTTTATAAATAAATACAGAAATGTTTCTGTTTATTTTTATAGATTGCAAGTGGTATCAGAATTAATTATCTGTATTTTTTTTACAGCAATACAGAATTTTTTCTGTTTATTTTGATAGATAGCAAGTGGTATCAGAATAAATTATCTATATTTTTTTTACAGAAGTTTTTCTGTTTATTTTGACAGCAAATAGGATCAGAATGAAATACCCATATTTTTTTAAAATAAATACAGAAATTTTTCTGTTTATTTTCGTATATAGCAAGTGGTATCAGAAATAATTATCTGTATTTTTTTACAGAAATACAGAACATTTTCCGTTTATTTTGATAGTTAGCAAGTAGGATCAGAATTAAATGTTTTTTTTTTTTACAGAAATACAGAATTTTTTTGTTTATTTTGATAGATAGCAAGTGGTATCAGAATTAATTATCTGTATTTTTTTTACAGAACCGTTTCTGTTTATTTTTATAGATAGCAAGTGATATCAGAATGAAATATCTGTATTTTTTTTACAGAGTAAAGGAAATTTTTCTGTTTATTTTGATAGATAGCAAGTGGTATCAGAATTAATTATCTGTATTTTTTTTACAGAAATACAGACATTTTTCTGTTTTTTTTTTGATATATAGCAAGTAGGATCAGAATGAAATACCTGTATTTTTTACAGAAAATTTTCTATTAATTTTGATAGGTAGGAAGTAGGATCAGAATGAATTATCTGTAATTTTTTACAGAAATACGGAATTTTTTCTGTTTATTTTGATAGATAGTAAGTGGTATCAGAATATATTATCTGTATTTGTTTTACAGAAATACATGATTTTTTCTGATTATTTTGATAGATAGCAAGTGGTATCAGAATTAATTATCTATTTTTTTTACAGAATTACAGAATTTTTTTCACAGAATAAAGGAAATTTTTCTGTTTATTTTGATAGATAGCAAGTGGTATCAGAATTAATTATCTGTATTTTTTTTTACAGAAATAAAGAAATGTTTGTTTATTTGATTGATAGCAAGTAGGATCAGAATGAAATACCTGTATTTTTTTTAAATAAATACAAAAATTTTTCTGTTTTTTTTGGTATATAGCAAGCGGTATCAGAATTAATTATCTGTATTTTTTTACAGAAATTTTTGTTAATTTTGATACCAAGTGGTATCAGAATGAATTATCTGTATTTTTTTTACAGAAAATTTTCTGTTTATTTAGATAGGTAGCTAGCGGTATCAGAATTAAATATCTGTATTTTTTTTATAGAAATACAGAAATGTTTTGTTTATTTTGATAGATAGCAAGTAGGATCAGAATGAAATACCTGTATTTTTTTACAGAAAATTTTCTGTTTATTTTGAAAGGTTGGAAGTAGGATCAGAATGATTTATCTGCAATTTTTTTACAGAAATACAGAAAATTTTCTGTTTATTTTGATAGATAGCAAGTGGTATCAGAATTAATTTTCTGTATGGTTTTTACAGAAATACAGAAAATTTCCTGTTTATTTTGATAGGTAGCAAGTAGGATCAGAATGAAATATCTGTATTTTTTTTTTTTTTTTTTTACAGAAATACAGAATTTTTTCTGTTTATTTTGATAGATAGCGTATGGTATCAGAATTATCTGTATTTTTTTTAAAGAAATACAGAAATGTTTCTATTTATTTTAATAGGTAGCAAGTGGTATCAGAATTAATTATTTGTATTTTTTTACAGAAATACAGAAAATTTCCTGTTTATTTTGATAGGCAGCAAGTAGGATCAGAATGAAATATATGTATTTTTTTTTTTTTTACAGAAATACAGAAATTTTTCTGTTTATTTTGATAGATAGCAAGTGGTATCAGAATTAATTATCTGTATTTTTTTTTACAGAAATACAGAAAATTTCCTGTTTATTTTGATAGGTAGCAAGTAGGATCAGAATTAAATTTCTGTATTTTTTTTTTACAGAAATACAGATTTTTTTTCACAGAATAAAGGAATTTTTTCTGTTTATTTTGATAGATAGCAAGTGGTATCATAATTATCTGTATTTTTTTTTACAGAATTACATAATTTTTTCTTTTTATTTTGATAGATAGCAAGTGGTATCAGAATTAATTATCTGTATTTTTTTTGACAGAATTATAGAATTTTTTCTGTTTATTTTGATAGATAGTGGTATCAGAATTAATTATGTTTTTTTTTTTTACAGAAATACAGAAATGTTTCTGTTTATCTGATATATAGCAAGTAGGATCAGAATGAAATACCTGTATTTTTTTACAGAAAATTTTCTATTAATTTTGATAGGTAGGAAGTAGGATCAGAATTAATTATCTGTTTTTTTTTTTTACAGAAATACAGAAATGTTTCTGTTTATCTGATTGATAGCAAGTAGGATCAGAATGAAATACCTGTATTTTTTTTAAATAAATACAAAAATGTTTCTGTTTATTTTTGTATGTAGCAAGCGGTATCAGAATGAATTATCTGTATTTTTTTACAGAAAATTTTCTGTTTATTTAGATAGGTAGCAAGTGGTATCAGAATAAATATCTGTATTTTTTTTACAGAAATACAGAAATGTTTTGTTTATTTTGATAGATAGCAAGTAGGATCAGAATGAAATTACCTGTATTTTTTTTTTTTAATAAATACAGAAATTTTTCTGTTTATTTTTATACATTGCAAGAGGTATCAGAATTAATTATCTGTATTTTTTTTTTACAGAAATACAGAATTTTTTTCTGTTTATTTTGATAGATAGCAAGTGGTATCAGAATAAATTATCTGTATTTTTTTTACAGAAATGTTTCTGTTTATTTTGATAGATAGCAAGT
>NC_092862.1:87246126-87248082 GCF_032062135.1 Pyxicephalus adspersus | reverse complement strand
TATCAGAATTAATTATCTGTATTTTTTTTTACAGAACTACAGATTTTTTTCTGTTTATTTTGATAGATAGCAAGTTGTATCAGAATTAATTATCTGTATTTGTTTTTTACAGAAATACAGACATTTTTCTGTTTTTTTTTTTTTTGATCTATAGCAAGTAGGATCAGAATGAAATACCTGTATTTTTTTACAGAAAATTTTCTGTTTTTTTGATAGGTAGGAAGTAGGATCAGAATGAATTATCTGTAATTTTTTTACAGAAATACAGAATTTTTTCTGATTGTTTTGATAGATAGCAAGTGGTATCAGAATTAATTATCTGTATTTTTTTTTTACAGAATTACAGAATTTTTTTCACAGAATAAAGGAATTTTTTTCTGTTTATTTTTATAGATAGCAAGTGGTATCAGAATTATTATCTGTATTTTGTTTACAGAATTACAGATTTTTTTTCTGTTTATTTTGATAGATAATGGTATCAGAATTATTTATCTGTTTTTTTTTACAGAAATAAAGACATTTTTCTGTTTATTTTGATAGATAGCAAGTGGTATCAGAATTAATTATCTGTAGTTTTTTTTTACAGAAATGTTTCTGTTTATTTGATTGATAGCAAGTAGGATCAGAATGAAATACCTGTATTTTTTTAAAATAAATACAAACATTTTTCTGTTTATTTTCGTATATAGCAAGTGGTATCAGAATTAATTATCTGTATTTTTTTACAGAAATTTTTCTGTTTATTTAGATAGGTAGCAAGTGGTATCAGAATTACATATCTGTATTTTTTTTACAGAAATACAGAAATTTTTTGTCTATTTTGATGGATAGCAAGTAGGATCAGAATGAAATACCTGTATTTTTTTATAAATAAATACAGAAATTTTTCTGTTTATTTTTATAGATAGCAAGTGGTATCAGAATTAACTATCTGTATTTTTTTTCAGAAATTTTTCTGTTTATTTTGCTAGATAGCAACTGTGATCACAATGAAATAACTGTATTTTTTTTACAGCTAGTGGTATCAGAATTAATTATCTGTTTTTTTTACAGAAATACAGAAATTTTTCTGTTTATTTTTGTTTCAATCACTTTTATTGGTTTTAACAGTATACAACACGCATAAAAAGGACACATACATAAAAATGGGGGCACAAACCCACGTTTACAATGGAAAAACATATAACAAGTGTCGCTTTTCATATACAAAACATTATTGATATGGGTTAGGGACAACTATAGGGAAGGTATAGTGAAGGGTACAGGGAAAACACAGGGAGAAACTTGCACAGCAAACATTTTTTGTAGTCTAAATGGGGGGACATAACAAATACTATGAATCCGAGAAATCAGATAAACCTCGAGAGTCTCGTTGCCGCTCTCTGTATCCTCCCAGGGTACCCCCGGGGACTCATCAGGGATCCCTGTTCAATAACAACAGTGGTGGTTAGCCCAGGGGTAGGGGTAGGGTTGGTCTAGAGGTATGGGGGTGTCCGACTGGCCTATTTCGTATTCAATCTCTAAAGCTGCTTTCAGCACAGCTGTATCTAGACTCTTCAGCGCCCACGCTCTCAGATTCAAGGCCAGAACAATTTAAATTGGGGTGTTTCCTTAAACCAGTCCTAGGCGGACCATATCAACTTGTATTGCTCCGTCATATTCTCATCCTCTGCGACTAATTTTGTATTTAGAAATTTTTCTGTTTATTTTGATAGATAACAAGTGGCATCAGAATTAATTACCTGTATTTTTTTTACATAAATACAGAAATTTTTCTGTTTATTTTCATATATAGCATGTGGTATCAGAATTACCCTGTTTCCCCGATTATAAGGCACTCTCTTATATTTTTTGAAATGCCAAAATATGCCCTAGGTCTTATTTTCAGGGGGATGTCTTATTTTTCCATGAAGAAGACTACAGTACACATTTATTGTTGAAAGTCACTCATGATCA
>NC_092862.1:87238415-87245764 GCF_032062135.1 Pyxicephalus adspersus | reverse complement strand
GTTAGGGCAGGGATCTCCGTTAGGGCAGGTAACTCCGTTAGGGCAGGGATCTCCGTTAGGGCAGGGATCAGCAGCTTGCTTCCTGGTGCAGAATCGCGGGGGCGCGTGTGCCCGCTTCTTACTTTCAGTTTCGCTCTGCACTGCAGCCAGGAGGAGACACACACTGCAGCCAGCATCGAGGAGACACACACAGGATCGGGTATCGGTATGCAGTCCACGATCCGTTTCAGAGCCCACCGCCACCTCCTCCTGCTGTAAATGATGCTGCCGCCTTCCCAGTACCTGACTTTAAATGCCAGAAACTGATGCCGTCCATACTCCGTCTCAGCCCGCCGCCTCCTCCTCCTGCTGTAAAGGATGCTGCCGCCTGCCCAGTACATGACTTTAGATGGCAGACAATAATGCCGTCCATACTCCGTCTCAGAGCCCACCGCCTCCTCCTCCTGCTGTAAATGATGCTGCCAGCCTAGTACCCAACACTAGATGCCAATTACTAATGTTGTTCACACTCCGTCTCAGTGCCTAAATGCCTCCTCCTCATGCTGTTACTGCTGCTGCCCAGTACCCAACTTTAGATGCCAATAACTAATGCCATCCACACTCCGTCTCAGAGCCCACCGTCTCCTCCTACTCCTCATGCTGTAAATGGTGCTGCCACCTGCCCCCAGTACCCGACTGTAGAAGCCAGATACGAATGCAGTCCACACTTTGTCTCAGAGCCCACCTCCTCCTCCTCCTCCTGCTGTAAATGATGCTGCCGCCTGCCCAGTACCTGACTTTAGATGCCAGACAATATTGCCGTCCACACTCCGTCTCAGAGCCCACCACCTCCTCTTCTTGCTGTAAATGATGCTGCCGGCCTAGTACCCAACTCTAGATGCCAATTACTAATGTTGTCCACACTCCGTCTCAGTACTAAATGCCTCCTCCTCATGCTGTTACTGCTGCTGCCCAGTACCCATCTTCAGATGCCAGTTACTAATGCCATCCACACTCTGTCTCAGGGCCCACCGCCTCCTTCTTCTGCTGTTACTGATGCTGCCACCTGCCACTAAACTCTAGATGCCAGATACTAATGCCGTTCACACTTTGTTCAAGAGCCCACCACCTCTTCCTCCTTCTGTTACTGCTGCCACCTGCCCAGTACCCAGCTGTAGATGCCAGTTAACAAGGCTGTCCATGCTGCATTTTAGAAAGTTACAGCTAGCAGATAGGAAAAGTTAGTGCCCTACAAAGCAATGTCTCCACTAGCTACAGCTTCTACACTGTCAACATAGGTGATAGCTTTATATTGTAATGCCCTCCTTGCTCCGTCTCAGGGCCCACCGCCTCCTCCTCCCAGTACCCAGCTCTAGATGGCAGACTAGACTCCAGCTCAACAGGGTCTTCTTTCCCCACTGATTCCTCCAAGCCCAATCCCTTTCAGGGGGTTTCGCTATATAGTAGGTAGGGAAAGATTGGAATCTCGTTCATCCATTCATGTCTCTGATAGCTACTGCTTCTACACAGTCCACATAAGTGATGGCCTTCAATTGTAATGCCCTCCTTGCTCCATCTCAGGGCCCACCGCCTCCTTCTTCCAGTACCCAGCTCTAGATGCCAGACTAGACTCTAGCTCAACAGGGTCTTTTTTCCCTGCTGATTCCTCCAAGCCCAATCCCTTTCATGAGGTTTCGCTACATAGTAGGTAGGGACAGATTGGAATGTCGCTCATCCTATCATGTCTCCGATAGCTGCTGCTTCTACACAGTCCACATAAGTGATGGCCTTCAATTGTAATGCCCTCCATGCTCCATGTCAGGGCCCACCGCCTCCTCCTTCCAGTATCCAGCTCTGGATGTCAGACTAGACTTCATCTCAACAGGGTCTTCTTTTCCCGCTGATTCCTCCAAGCCCAATCCCTTTCATGTGGTTTCGCTATATAGTAGGTAGGGACAGATTGAAATCTCGCTCATCTATTCATGTCTACAATAGCTACAGCCGTAAAGGTGATGGCCTTCTGCTGTAATGCCCTCCTTGCTCCGTCTCAGGGCCCACCGCCTCCTCCTCCCAGTACCCAGCTCTAGATCCCAGTTAACAATGCCATCCACACTACTCAGGGCCCATAGCCTACTCTTCTTGCTATTACTGCTGCTGCCTGCCCACTGTCCAGTACCCAGCTCTAGATGCCAGGCTAGACTCAAGCTCAATAGGATTTTCTTTCCCCACTGATTCCGCCAAGCCCCGTTTCCTTTCATGTGCTTTCACTCGATAGCAGGCCCTGAGACGGAGTGTGGAAGCATTAGTAACTGGCATCTAGAGCTGGGTGTAGTGCATCTTTAATGACACCCCGAAGTGTGTAATCTGAAATTTGTGATTGAATGTAGAAGGTCACATATTCTGCTTCATCCATCGGTACCACGCTTTATTGGACTGAATTTCTGTGTATGTTACCCTGGAACTGGGACGTGGGACAGCAGTCCCTCTGTATATGTTGGGGGGATGAGATGGGAAACATCTGTATATTTAATGGGAACCGAGAGGTCCTGGATGACCACATTGAGCCATGAAGTTATTGAGCTCAGCAGACGTCTGGAGACTTCTCCACAAAAAGTATGTGGCCGTCCTGGGAGACTCCATTCAAAGATCCGTCAACAAGGATCTTGTGAAAATACTGCAGAATGATGACTTTGGGACTGAGAAGCAGTTGAAAGGGAAGGGTGACATGTCATTTGCAAACAACACGTTGGGGGATCTGTGGCTGAAATGCACAATGCCATAATTTACCGCCGAGTGCGTCATTACAGAACTGACCACCAACTTGTACGGTTCTATTTCCTGACCCGTGTTTCTTCGGAGTACATAGAGAACGTGCTGGCCAACTTCCAACATGGACCTCAGCCTGACATTGTCATCATCAACTCGTGTATATAGGATGATAGCAGGTATCATAATGAGCAATCACTGCAAATGTACAAAACCAACATGGACCACCTGTTTATTCGGCTCACCGAGGTGCTGAGCCCCAAATGTCTGTTGATATGCAACACGTCCATGTCTGTTGGATTCAAAGCTGGTGAAGTGCTGGAGTACCCAATTCCTTATGTGGGCTGGGACATCATAGAAGGGAATTTCTAAAGCGCCACACTGGCAGATTTGCACCAATTGGATGTGATTGACTTGCACTTCCACTTACGCTTAAAGCTGCGCTCCAGGGTTAAAGATGCGACCCACTCGAATCAGCTGGCTCATCGGCGTGTGTGGGGCGTGCAGCAGGAACAGGAGGCAGTGGGCTCTGAGACGGAGCGTGGACAGCATTGGTAACTGCTATCTAGAGTTGGGTACAGGGCAGGCGGCAGCAGTAACAGCATAAGGAGAAGGCGGTGGGCCCTGAGACGGTGCAAGGAGGGCATTTGAAGTTGAGGCCATCACCTATATGGACAGTGTCGAAGCTGTAAATATTGGAGACATGAATGAATGAATGAGATTCCAGGGCCCACCGCCTCCTCCTCATGAGCATGCTGTAACTGTTGCCACCTGCCCAGTTCCCAACTCTGGATGCCAGTTACAAATGCGGTCCCCGCTCCATCTCAGTGCCCACCGCCTCCTCCTACTGCTGCTGCCACCTGTCACTTGTAATGTATAACAGAGCTGTGTAGCTGGCAAATTTTAGGACTGAAAGACCCCCCTCAGAGACCTCTGCTTGTGCTCTGAAGCCTGTGTATTGCTTGTAACAGAGCGGTGAAACCTGGTGGCTAATTTTTGGACCCCCTCATGTCCCTTTCTGCCTCTACCGTGTAAAATCAGGAATGTTCCCTTGGCCGACCCATAAAATAGCCTTGCCAGCAACAGAAAAAAGACTTCCTTATTTTTTTTTTTACTTGTACAGTGTTGTGCAGAGCTGGGGGAGTCTTGACGTCTTTTTTAATGTATTTATAGGCTGTAGGAGCTCTCCACCAACCCGAGTAACAACACAAATTTTTCCCCCATTGACTTTAATGGAGTTCGAATTCGATGTTCGATCACCCAAATAATTATGCATTATTCGACCGAATAGCGGTCGAATTCTAATAGTGAGCTATTTGACCAACACTAGTGCACTATGTCTAGTAGGCACGCATGTCCGAGATGATGTTTGAAACGTCTCTTGATGCAGCGTCCGCTCTGTGTCGTGTTCGAGATCCACCATCATCTGTTCCAGTAGGCATATGATGGGGATGGTGTCACTGACACAAGCCTGATCTCTGTTGATCATCCTGGTGGCCTCTTCAAAAGGTAACAATACAGTGCACACGTCCTCAATTTGCAGCCACTCTGCAGGGCTGAAGAAAGGTAGTGTAGGTATAGGTCTCAAACAAACAGACTCTGCCACATAATCCACCACCGCTTTCTGTTGTTCAGCCAGCCGCTGCAGCATGTAAAAGGTGGAATTCCAACGTGTGGCCACATCACAAATTAATTGGTGCTCTGGCAGGTTGAGATTTCGCTGTAAATCCACCAATCTGGCACTGGCTGTGTACGACCGGCGGAAATGCGCTGACAACTTTCTGGCCTTCAGCAACAGCGGCTCGAGTCCTGGGTATTTGCTAAGGAAGCACTGTACTATCAGGTTCATGACGTGAGCCAGGCAAGATACGTGTGTGAGTTTCCCACAATGCAGGGCTGCCAGCAGATTGGCCCTGTTGTCACACACGACCTTGCCTGGCTGAAGTCTGTTGGGAGTTAGCCATATGTCCTCCTGCTCCTGCAAGGCACTTAGAAAGGCTGTGCCCGTGTGGCAGAGGGAACCCAGGCTTCGCAACCTCAGGACTGCGTGACAACGTCTGAATTGTGCACCGAAATAGCAAACTGCAGGTTGTTGCTGGCGGTGAACAGATGCTGACGAATAGGAGGTGCTGGGTCTCCACGGCAAAGTGTCCCTGGAGGAAGAGGTTGAGGCACAAGAGTCAAAGGAGGAGGTGTAAGTGGAGGTTGAGGAGGAAATTGGATGGCGATGTGCTCTGGGCGGAGGTAGGTATGCAGGCCTTGCTGCAGCTGCATCTTCCCCTGTTGCCACCAAAGTTACCCAGTGAGCTGTATAGGAAATCCGTCCGCGGTTGTTGAGGCATAGCTGTGGTGACAGGCAGCTTCCGACGATGGAAGACTATGACTTGCCTCACTTAGATGCTCTAGATGCCATCCAAACTTCGTCTCAGGGCCCGACCGCCTCCTTCTTCTGCTGTTACTGATGATGCCGTCTGCCCAGTATCCTACTCTAGATGCCAGTTACCAATGCTGTCCCCGCTCCGTCTCAGTGCCCACCGCCTCCTTCTCCTGCTGCTGCCACTTGTCACTTGTAACGTATAACAGAGCTGTGTAGCTGGCTAATTTTTGGACTGAAAGACCCCCCTCAGAGACCTCTGCCTGTACTCTGAAGCCTGTGTATGGCTTGTAACGGAGTGGTGAAACTCTGCCTCTACTCGGAGACCGTGTAAAATCTGGCATGTTCTCTTGGCCGACCCATAAAATGGCCTTGCTAGCAACAGATAAAAGATTTCCTTATTTTTTTTTACTTGTACAGTGTTGTGCAGAGCTGGGGGAATTTATAGGCTGTAGAAGCTCTCCACCGACCCAAATAACAACCCGAATTTTTCCCCCATTGACTTTAATAGAGTTCAAATTCGATGTTCGATCATCCGAATATTTATGCATTATTCGACCGAATAGCGGTCGAATCGAATAGTGAGCTATTCGACCAACACTAGCTACTGGACTCTAGACATCTACAACTACCCACACCCACCTTGATTCTCTGACGCAAGCAGGCTGCCAGTTCCGGCTTTTGATCTGGTCCATCTAGGACCCCTAATTGTGTTACATGAACATGTACAAACATGTACATGTGTTACAATTTGTGTTTTTTTTACCCCTAACATAAAAAATTCAACATGGTATAAATACATTTTATTTTGTTGTACATATTTAATAAGCAAAAGCATACATGGAGACTGGTCCATAGAATTACGGTCAACAGTGCACACTGGAAGTAAACTCAAATATAAAATTGAAAGACAGTAGATAGGGGTCTAGATTTACATCTGAAAGGCTATAGATAGGGTCCACATTGCATGTAAACCGAACAGAATGGCCATCACAGTGGAAGGGCATTTGAAACAGCTTATTTTTTTAAGGGGGTAATGATGATATTTAAATATTTTTTATAGGTGTGTAAAGAAGAGGACTACAGGACTTGAAAAAAATATCTAATCCATTGGATACAGAAATGTGGTGAAACTATCTGAACCTTACTAACAAAAGTAATGTTTAAGGATTAGTTAGATTTTCCAAGAATGTTTTAGTGAATGTTATATTTGTACTTTGGCATACAGATGATTTGAGATACTCCTTTGGAAAACTGTCTCTGTTAAAAGAAAGAGTTTGTCTTTTCAGTGTGTGGTTGTTGTGAATGAAGACATTTTATAATCGCTGCCTATTTTACCATTTGTAATAAGCAGTGCCCAAGTCTATTCTCTTAATAGTTATATTAGGTTGTTTGGAAGCTATTCAAGATTTGAATTCACCTTTCACATATGTGTTCAATGTCTTTCAATTCCCTTTAGAAATGTGTAAACAATTAATGGGACTTACAAAAGTAGCACTTCTTTAATATTTGCAAAATGTACTCTTCTTCAGATTGCAAATAAAGTGTGAATAAAGTGTGGGGAGATTTAATTCACTCCAATATTTTCTCCACCTAGGGAAATAGGATTTTCAGGGCAAAATCAACTTCTGGAACATAGCCTACCTGTCACAGATTAGCAGCAAAGCCCATTTGAGACTTGCGTTTCTCTTACATGTTATCCCTTTACATGGCTCCAGCCTGCACTAATCCGAACTGTAAGGCATTAGTTTTTCCAGATTTCACCTTCTGACAAATTTAGCTTATACTCAGCCAGTCTCAGCCAAGCCTGCTTATCAGTACTTCTAACTTCTAAAAAACACAGGATTTGTGTATTCTCCCAGCAGTTATCAACTGAAATGATCGCTCGCTCTGAACCACGCATCTCTCCGGCAGCTCAACACTGTCGAGCTTGCTTTAAAAGTCACTGTTTCCCTAAAAAATCATTCTTTCTAATGGCACACATCTTTCACTTAGCCCTAAATAAAAATGTTTGTGGTGTTCAAATGTTTAAAACATATATTAGCTAAGAAATAAGCATATTTTTAAGATTCCGAAAGAGTTAACTGATTTCAGCTATTTACATAGGCGCCTACCTAAATGCTTACGTAATATGTGTGTGTGTGTGTATATATATATGTATGTATATATATATATATATATGTATGTATATATATATATATATATATATATATATATATATATATATATA
>NC_092862.1:87232694-87234967 GCF_032062135.1 Pyxicephalus adspersus | reverse complement strand
AAGAATGATTTTTTAGGGGAACAGTGACTTTTAATGCAAGCTCGCCAGTGTAAAGCTGCCGGAGATGCGCGGCTCCGGCCGCGAGCTTTTTCAGTTGCTGAATTGCGCGACGGCGTATGATTTCAGATCGCGAATACGAATGCGCGAGCGAGCTTCCGATTTTGCTTGATGAATCAGCCTCAATTGCTCATTACACGCCAGTTCGTATCAGCTGTGTGCATAAACATGAGCATATATAAGGGTGTTGTCTGACTTGCTTTTTCCTTTGTCTGTTTTTTGGGGGGAAGTTGTTTGCTGTGTTCTACTAATCTATGTTGCTACATTTCATACCTTTGCTTACCATTTAGCACAATGGCTGCTTTTTTTTCATTTTTTTGTTTCATATGTGGTCATGTTGTTTATTTACAATATCATCTTAATGTCTCAATGTCTTAATTACCACCTTTAAATGTTTGTTCTGCAAAAATATTTTCTAATCCAGTTTTCAAACCTTGATAGGTACAAATTGCATATTGCTTTGGTAAGTATTTTTGGAATGCAATATTTCTTGGGCCATTTTTTAACTATTTTGGCTTTATATGAAAATGTGGGGCTACATGTGTATTTTTTTTTTTTGGTTTTTGTAACATAAATTTAGTGGTGTCTGTGTTTATTTTGAATAAAGTTGTTTTTGTGATCTACTCTACAATCTCCTAGGAACATTTAATCTTGGGTGATCGAACAGACCTCCAATTTAACAAGCCAATTGTGATTGTTTTAAAACAGTTCCTTTCTATTGTCTAATTGTCTTATTAAAACTGTTGTCTGATGCGCATAGTTGTGCGCCAAAACCACAGCAGCCTGATGCGCATAGTTGTGCCCAAAAGTGGTCCCGCTATGTGCTCATGAACTGTGAAAAACACACCAGCCACCTTTGCGTATAAGGATCCTCATTCAGGTAAGTTTTTCTTTTTAGGTGTATATTGTTTGTTTGCCTACATGTGCGCTTGGGTGTATGTATACATTTATATGTATGTGTACATATACATCGAAAAGAGAAATTATAGGAAGAAATAGGCAAAGAGGTTTTTTTTGGGCATTTTGCTTAACCCCCCTAGCGGTATTCCTGAGTGTGACCCGGGGTGGATTTTACCAGCAAAAAGGTTATCCCGAGTCACACTCGAGGTCGCTAAAACAATAAAAAAACTCTTACTTTTTTCCTCTGGCGTCCTGCTCATCCGTCTAGGTCCTCCGGCGGCTTCCTCCTTTGATCTTCCCATGGTGACTGCATTGAGGTTCTCAGGGGTTTCTCAGTGTCGTCTGTGCAGGTGGCAGTTCGTACAGGAGGCCCAGTGGAAAAATTCTAATATTTTTTATTGGATTCAATACAAAATAAATGTATTGAGTCCAATACAAAAAAATCTTTATAATAAATATATATATAATTATAATATATATCTATAATACATGCTACTGTACAGTTATATTACAGGTTTCACTATTTTTTTTATTTTTTTTAAAGATTTTTGTGTTTTCTTATTTAAAATTTATTAATAAATTTATGAAAAATTGAACATTTTCGGTAAGTAAAGCCTAAGAATTATAACTAGAGATGAGCGAATTAAAGCTGACGAAGTGGAATTCAATCCGAATTTCAGTAAAAATTCGATTCGCAACAAATCCGAATTTCCTCGTGATTCATGGTAACGAATCGCAATTTTTTCTAAAATGGCGGCTACACGTGTGAGAACATGGGGCAAGGAACTCTGGGAAGGTGGGATGACCCATAATGCCATGCATGCAGCCAATCAGCCCTGTGATGTCACAGCACTATAAATATCCTCAGCCATCTTGGATTAAGACATTTTACAGCATTCTGAATGCAGAGAGAGACGTGTGCAGGCGCTAGGGAGAGTGATAGGAAAAACCTAATAGGATAGGAAAAACTCAAAAAATGATTTTTTAAGTGCAGGGAAGGGATAAGGAGGAATCATTTCACAGCATCTTAGTGCAGGGAGAGACGTCAAAAGGCGCTAGGGATAGTGCTAGCAACTCGATTTGCAAGTGCAGGGAAAAATTATTTGGGGATCCAAATAGCCAATATAAAGCAGTTAGAGCAGTTACAGTTACAATAACTGTTGCAGTTATTTGTGGTGAAAGGGTTTAGTGGCCTATTTCAGTACAAAAAGAAAAATATATACACACTTCACTGTTGCAGTTATTTGTGGTGAAAGCGTTTAGTGGCCTATTTCAGTACAAAAAGAAAAATATATACACACTTCACTGTTGCAGTT
>NC_092862.1:87228987-87231813 GCF_032062135.1 Pyxicephalus adspersus | reverse complement strand
AGCAGCAGCATAAGGAGACCACAGAGTGGCAAGGTGACATAGTGTGGAGATGGCAGCAGCAGCATCAAGAAGATACCACAGAGTGGCAAGGTGACATAGTGTGGAGATGGCAGCAGCAGCAACAGGATACCACAAAGTGGCAAGGTGACATAGTGTGGCGATGGCAGCAGCAGCATCAGGAGACCACAAAGTGACCCGGTGACAAAGTGGGGCGGTGGGTGGCAAAGTGACAAAAGACGGGTGAAAGAAGGAGCACTTGGCATCTGATGTGTGGCATCAGGCGGCTGGCAGCATCAGAGTAGTAGCTGAGGCAGGTAGCCAGAGGAAACCTGTCTCTTTTGTCAAGGTTTGGGTGAGGCAGCATGGATCATCTAATCAGATGCATCAGGCATTGGTGGGTGGAAATCCTGGCAGATCCACTCCTGATTCATCTTGACAAAGGTCAATCTCTACACATTTTGTGGTAACTATGGCCTTCGCCGCACTAAACACCCACTCTGATGCCACACAATGGGCCGGCAGGACAGCTTTTCCAGGGCAAACTCCACCAGTTGCGGCCACAAATCCAGTTTGGCTGCCCAGTAGTCCAGCAGATCCTTAATGACGGATGGCAGGGTGTACTCTAAGTATGCCACCACCTGCTGGTTCAGGTTCTGCTCTATGTCTAGCAGCTGGTGAGTAGTTTCCTAACTATGTGGGTGAAGAAAACTGCTCATCAGCGACTCTAGACTCAGACTGCTGCTGATGGAGCTGGTACTGCTCCTGCCACCCCACCCCTCCCCAGCAGCCATGGCAGTGGAACGTGAGTACAGAGGGCCCCCCCAGTCAGACCTACGAGAAGATGGACGATGGTGCAGATAGGCAGCAGCCAACTGACTACATAGGATGTCTCTGTAGTAAGTCAGTTTGTCCTCCCTCTCAGCAGGTGTAAAAAAGGCCCCCATTTTGGACCGGTAGGGAGGATCCTAAATATGGAGGGTGGAATTCCAAAGGGTGGAAAATCAGCCTATGTTGGGGGATGCCGTTCTGCCGCTGCAGCTCAAGGAGGGTGTGCTTTGCGATGTACGAGTAGCTGAAGTGCATGCAAAGTTTCCTGGCCATTTTTATGATGTGCAGGGTGCATGGCTGAGCCTTCCTTGATGCAGCGCTGGCACCATGTTCTTCCCGTTGTTGGTCACCATGGTTCTGATTTTGAGTTG
This sequence comes from Pyxicephalus adspersus, assembly GCF_032062135.1. Classification (NCBI taxonomy): domain Eukaryota; kingdom Metazoa; phylum Chordata; class Amphibia; order Anura; family Pyxicephalidae; genus Pyxicephalus; species Pyxicephalus adspersus. Next base: position 87,230,614 of record NC_092862.1, on the reverse strand, counting down.
TCGCGGAGAACGCCAAGATTTGATTTCTTGATGAATCACACGGAGCAGTTCCTCCCCTGTGTGACTCTGTTTACCCAGGCAAACCAGGTGCAAAACAGCATGACACCGCCGTGCCCTGCACATGTGGTATGCTGGAGGGGCACTGTGAATTGTCCCTGCAGTGGAGGCTGAGGACACGGTGCAGGATGAGGAGGCAGAGGCGGACGTTGTCGCAGGGCCAGCAGCATGAGAACGTGGAAGCGGTGTCACGTGGCCAAGATGCTGGTGTGGCTGTGCAGGAACCACATTCACCCAGTGGGCCGTAAAGGACATGTATTGTCCCTGACCGTAGTTACAGCTTCACACGTTGGCACTGCCGTGAACTTTGGGAGACACTGACAGGCTCAAGGACTGGCCCACCTTCTGTTCTACATATTTGTGCAGGGCTGGTACTGCCTTTTTCGCAAAGAAATTACGTCTTGGGACTCTCCATCTCGGCTCGACACAAGCCATCAGTTCTCTAAAAGGTGCAGAATCCACCACTTAGAAAGGGAGAGGCTGCAGCACCAACAACTTGGACAGGAGCACATTCAGCTTCTGCGGCGTTGGATGTGTGCACGCATACTGTTGTCTCTTGGCAATTGCTTCGGTGATCGATTGCTGACGGAATGGCTGACGAGGTGTAGGAGGAGCAGGAGCAGGAGCATCTGGACCAGCAGAAGATGGAAATGACATACAGCTCCCTTCGGCTGAGGTGGTGAAGCCTTGACTGCCTGAAACCCATTGCGTGCCACTAGGTTGGACCACCACATCGGAGCCAGGTTTCCCCTGGCCACTTTATGGTGACGCTGCAAATGTTGACGCAGGGCTATGGTGCCAACATTGGCACCCTGGCCACGCTTCACCTTCTGCCCACATATTCTACATATGGCCATGTTAACCTCCTCCGGCGGCTTAACAAAAAACTAACTGCCACACTGCCGAGTAGGTAATTTCCCCCCAACAGTCTGCACTGATTGACTGCTACCGCCGCTGCCTCCGTGAACCCCTGCACCACTACTTCCTGGGCAGGTAGGCTGCTGCAAAGGTGGTCTACCCCAGGCACCTTTGTTCTCTGCCCCTCCTCTGTGTCATTGTGCCGCTCTGTAGCCTCCTGATGCTGCTGCTACCTCCAGACTGTCATTGTGCCACTCTGTGGTCTCCGCCTGATGCTGCTGCTGCCACCTCCAGACTCTGCCATTGTGCCACTCTGTGGTCTCCGTCTGATGCTGCTGCTGCCGCCGCCACCTCTAGACTCTGTCATTGTGCCACTCTGTAGCCTCCTGATGCTGCCGCCACCTCCAGACTCTGTCATTGTGCCACTATGTGACCTCCTCCTGATACTCAAATACGTCACTAAACGCTTTCACCACATATAACTGCCGAAGTGAGCTAAGAATATATTTCTCTTTTTGTACTGAAATAGGCCACTAAACACTTTCACCACAAAAAACTGCAACAGTGAAGTGCGTATATATTTTTCTTTTTGTACTGAAATAGGCCACTAAACACTTTCACCACAAAAAACTGCAACAGTGAAGTGCGTATATATGTTTCTTTTTGTACTGAAATAGGCCACTAAACGCTTTCACCACAAATAACTGCAACA
>NC_092862.1:87130588-87228821 GCF_032062135.1 Pyxicephalus adspersus | reverse complement strand
GTATATATTTTTCTTTTTGTACTGAAATAGTCCACTAAATGCTTTCACCACAAATAACTGAACAGTGAAGTGATTGACGCTGTGATGCTGGATATGTTGACGACATTGGCACCAACATTGCCAACATTGGCACCCTGGCCATGATTCACCTTCTGCCCACATATTCTACATATGGCCATGTTAACCTCCTCCTGATGCTGCCGCCACCTCCAGGCTCTGTCATTGGGCCACTCTGTGGTCTCCTCATGCTGCTTCCACCTCACCACTCCATGACTGGGCCACTATTTTGCATTTTTGGCCTGGATGACATAACTATTTATTTGACTCTTCTTCTGATCTGTCAGAAGGAAGAAAAAATGAGACGCACAACGGATTCTGTCTGTGTAGCAGCTGTAAGGCCTGTATGGTCCTATCAGAATTGGCTTGGTAGCCAAAAGCAGGAGTTGGTACAAAACACAGAAGACATGCAAATATTCCATTCACGTGTCATCTCTGTTTTGGATCCACTCCTGTTTTTTTTTGGCATTACCAATACCGATGGATTATTGAGCAAATGCTGACCGAGTGAGGGCATATGCTCCACAAACCGGATCTGTTTTTTTGTAGGTTATTGTTCTGAGGGAACAGAGGAAGGGCAAAAAAATCAGTGACGTCATACTGACTCACAGTATTATTTCACTACCACAGCAGACTCACTATGCATGTTACTGCAAGGCACAGTGTTCTACACCACTATCAAGGCTCTCTGCAGCCCGGAAATAGCTGTTTTTTAACACGATTCGCTGCAAATAAATTCGGATCTAAGCGAATCTTTTCGAAAAATTCAGCGAACCAGCCGAATCGACTTGTTGAGCAATTCGCTCAACAATTCTACAAATTCACCCTACAATGTAAAAATAAATTTCCATGCAAAACAATGTAACACTTTTTGCAAGAAAGTATGGGCCAAATTAGAACACTATGGAGGTTGGTCGACTGTTACAATACCAAGTTTCTGTTGAAACTCCAATTAATCCATTGGGCCTTCAAGGGTTTTCCCAATGACAAGGGTGACTGCTGCCAGGTCAAATTTCACACTCTTCCCAAGCCGCAGATTGGACTGAAAACTCATGGTCTAACATGGGCACAAGTGGCGCCTTTACCCCACTGACCCCTAGACCAGCTGCTTGTGATTGACACTAAAAGATATGGTCTTATTATACATACAAACCGGACATTTAAGCTAAAGCAGGTTGGACTCCATGTGCCTGCTTTAACTGTTTTATAAGACCCTTTTTTTTAAGATGTTTCTAAGTACTTCCTGAAGTGGCTCAGCTGTGGAGTAATGGCCCTATAAGCAGAATATCAAGAGTTTTATTCTTGTTAGAAACGTGTCAGGTAATTGCATGTGTCGACGAGTGATTTCTAAAGCTTACAACTAATTGGTGACTTTCTTTCCTAAAAAAGCTGAATACGTCTGAAAGTTGACCGTTGGGTGCTGTCGCTCAAAAGTCATATGTCAACAGGGACTACATGGGGTTCCAATTTAATGACATGAGGCAGGGTGGTTAAGGTTAGTGGGACAGATGGCAGGGAAGGTTGTGTACAGCATAGGATAGCTTGATGAAAGTTTTCCAGAGTTGGTCATAAATGGAAAACTGTGTTCAGATGGTTTACAGGGGTGACATTGAAAGTGGGGTGTTAGGGTGTTTACCCTAGTGGTTGATGGTCATAGTTAAAAAGGTTGTGCTAGGCAACTGTGGAACTGTGTTGCTCATATTTTACACCTGTTTATGTTCTTGCACCTTATTGTTATTACCTGTTTTTTAATTCTGTTACATAGGTTTCAATAAAAATAAAATTAAAAAAAAGTGGTGCATATCAATTGGTGGAAGTTATGGTGGTAATTAGTGATGAAGGAAGATCTTAAACGCAAAGACTGAGGTCATTAGAAGTAAGGGACAGCAGTTAAAGTGGTTCATATTAGTGCGGGTGTGAAAGGAAAGGGCAGCCTAGTGGGATAAATGGCTAGAGGTGTAAGGAATAGGTTGTGGTTTCCCGTAGGAAGTATTGGTGTCAAGCAGCTTGGATGGGTTGGTGGAGGAAGTTAGGGTGTTAATTAGCATGTGTTGGAAAAGTTGGGGTGTCTCAAGGGCTGGAGTGAAGGTGTTCAAAGCAAAATTAAAAAAACGTTCAAGCCTCTGTCTAGCTTTTTTTTGCACCACACAGTGGGAACAGATTGCTCTTTACACCACACTATTTACATGATCCATTACCCCACCCATCCTTCCTTTTTGAGGCTCATACAATGTACTACACTTTTTGGCCACCAATTTAACCTCTTCTTTACCACCCACTCCCCAAGCATCCTCACATCCCACAACCTTTCCATTTCAGGATCACACAACCCTTTCATCTTAATTGGCATCTCTATAGCAGATGAACCACTCTTTTTTCCTCCCCACATCCCCTACACTTTCAACAACCATTTAAAAAAAAAGGTCTTATAATACAGTCAAAGCAGGCACATGAAGTCTAACCTGCTTTAGCTTAGGTGTCCATTTTGTATGTCTAATAAGGCTATATCTTTTAGATTCTCTCACAAGCAGCTTTTCTGTTAGCTCAGTTGGTAAAGTGCTACGTGAACACATGTTGGACTATGAGTTCAACAGTCACACCAATTGCTTGGGAGGAGTGTGGGCCAGCAGCAGTCACTCTCATGAGCCAATTGGAGAAGCTGTGAGTTTGGCCAAAAGCATGGTGTTGTTGATTAATAACACGTTTAAGGTAATTAATGATGGAGGGAGAGCCCAAAAGGAAAAGGTATCAAACACTAAAATATCTGTATTTAAGATCTAGAAGGCAAGACATTTCACTGTACAAGTCTTCTTTGGTAAATAGGAACAGCTATCAAACACTAAAATATCTGAATTTATTTTACAGTCACACACTTTTTTAACTGTACTAAACCGTCTTCCTTGGTAAATAGGAACAGGAATCTAACACTAAAATAACTGTATGTACCATACAGTAGGCAGAAATTTCACTGTACCAAACTGTCTTCATCGGTAAATAGGAACAGGCATTCAACACTAAAATTTCTGTACTTAATTTATAGAAGGCAAGACATTTTACTGTACCAAACAGTCTTCTTTGGAAAATTGAAAAAGGTATCAAACACTAAAACATCTGTATTTATTTTACAGTAGGCCAGAAATTTACCTGTACCAAACAGTCCTCTTTGCTACAAAGGAAAAGGTATCAAACACTAAAACATTTCTATTTATTTTACAGGCAGACAAAAATTTCCCTGTAGCAAACGGTCTTCTTTGGTAAATAGGAAAAGGTATCAATCTCTAAAACATCTGTATTTTTTTTACAGTCACACATAGATTTATCTGTAACAACCATCTTTTTGATAAATAGGAACAGGTATCAAACACTAAAATATCTGTATTTATTTGAATACAGGTACAGGTATTAAAATATCCGTATTTATTTTAAAGTTGCACAAAAGTTTCACTGTAGCAAACGGTCTTCCTTGGTAAAATAGGAACAGGTATCAAACACTAAAATATCTGAATTTATTTTAGAGAAGGACAAAAATTTCATTTTACAAAACAGTAATTCTTGGTAAATAGGAATAGGTATCAAACATTAAAAAAACTGTATTTATTTAAAATTAGTACAGAAATTTCATTGTACAAAACAATCTAAAATATCTGCATTTTTTTTTTACAGTCTCTTAGAAATCTATTTGTAATAAACAGTCTTCTTTGGTACACAGAAACAGGCATCAAACACTAAATATCTGTATTTATTTTACAGTAAGCCAGAAATTTCACTGTACCAAACAGTCTTCCTTCGTAAATAAGAACAGGTATCAATCACTAAATATCTGTATATATTTTAAGGTGGGACAGAAATTGAATTGTACCAAACAATATACTTTGGTAAATAAGAAAAGGAATCAAACACTAAAATATCTCTGTTTTAAAGTAGAACAAAAATTTCCCTGTACAAAAGAGTCTTCATTGGTAAATAGGAATAGGTATCAAACTAAAATATTTGTATTTATTTTACAGTAGAACAGAAATTTCAGTGTACCAAATGGTCTTTCTTGCTAAAAGACCAAAACAGTTGCTCAGAAATTTATCTATGCCAAAAGGTCTTCATTGGTAAATAGGAACAGGTATAAAACACCAAAATATCTGTATTTATTTTACAGTAGTTCAGAAATTTCACCGTACCAAACAGTCTTCTTTTGTAAATAGTAACAGGTATCAAACACTAAAATATCTGTATTTATTTTACAGTAGGACATATTTTAACTGTACCAGTCTTCTTTGGTAAATAGGAACACCTGTTCCTATTTACCAAAGAAGACTAAAATAGCTCTATTTATTTTACAGTAGAACAGAAATGTCACTGTACCAAACAATCTTCTTTGGTAAATAAGAACAGGTATCAAACACTAAAATATCTGTATTTATTTTACAGTAGGCCAGAAATTTTAGTGAACCAGAGAGCAAAATGTATTTACAAAGGTTTTTCTCAAGTTTACATACATTATTGCATATGTTTTAATCTGGAATTAAAACAGGTTTACTAGACGTTTTATATGGAGTTGTAATTGTAGAAAAAAGTTTGTTTATTGATAATGACAAAATTAAGAGTAATAACGTGTTTTTTGTACTTGACATTTAAATAGCAATGTTCTATCCTGTTAATCTAAAAATTGTAAAAATAAGTTTGATTTCTTTTTTAGAACCAGAAAATGTGTTTATTTGGCAATTTAAAGAAAGAAATTGGTTTACAGGAGTTTCCACTAGCTTTTACACATTACTGCATGTTTTTTTTCATCTAAGCATTGGCAATGGTTTACCAGATGCTTTCTAAGTCTATTTGGCACCTCCTAAACATCCCGTGAAAATCTGCAGAGTAAATGTATACCAACAAAGGTTGTTATGTACTGCATCCTCAATGCCACCCAGAAATGTACAATTTTACTGAATAAAGTACTGACAGGTGGCAGCAGCAGGAGGAGGCGGTGGGCCTTAAGACAAAGCGGGGACCACGTTGGTAACTGCCATCTAGAGCTGGGTGTAGTCCATCATCAATGCCACCCAGAAGTGTGCAATACAAATATCTGAAATTTGTGATTAAACGTAGGAGAGCAAGACCAAGATATTTTGTGCGCTAGCACTGTAGCTGTGGTCTTTGGTGCCGGAAATGGTAGGAAGGTAGACGATATTGCTAGTTTGCATCATTAAGTGGATGACATGAATGCCAACCCTTAATCTTATCATACTTAAAAAAAATAGCAAACGGCAATGGTACCTATCAGTGTGGCAGTACAGGAGGTTTTCATCTGCAGTTTGTGGGGCTCTGAGATACAGCAGAAATTTAAAATATATTGCTAGCTGGCACAATGGCAAGCATGACATTGGGGATGAATGCCACCCCTGTATGTTTCGATAACTAGCGAAAAATTTAACTGGGGCAGGCCCATCTGAAAGGGTGTTGGTGATAGCCAGCCACAGACTCAGACTGGAGCAGTGTGGGTTCACAGAGGCATCTTGGTCTGCCAGTGAGTCTTTGTGTTAGTCAATCAGTGACATCTGCAGTGGGGGTATGATAGTTGCTAGTAACCCACCCTTCATTCATTTTTAAAAAGGTGAGATGATTGACATTTTCTGGCAACAGTCGTGATCAGTTGTTAGTGACTACTCCGCCAGCCACATTGAAGGTTGCCGACACTGGATGCCGGGCACGAAAACTGCTTGATGGCATACTGTGCCAACTGCAGGCAGATTTCAAGCCTGTTTACCTAAAAATTATTGGTGTCACTACTGTCAGGACAGGCATCGTCCTCATAACTGCTGTCATCACCACCACCACCAGAAAAGAGCCAACGTAATCGTGCAGCATGTGCCAGGAATCCAGAAAACTCCCCCTGCCTTGGCCTAGACAAACAAAAGAAAACCTGTATTTCATTTACTGTTGGCCAGAAAGTTCCCTGTACCAAACAATCTTTTTTGGTAAATATTAACAGTTATGAAACACTAAAATATCTGTATTTATTTTACAGTAGGCCAGAAATTTAAATGTACCAAATGTTCTTCTTTGCTAAACAGGAACAGGTATCAAACACTAAAATATCTGTATCTATTTTAAAGTAGAACTGAAATTTCCCTGTACAAAAGGGTCTTCTTTGGTAAATAGGAACAGGTATCAAGCACTAAAATACCTTTCATACCTTTTCCTACTTACCAAGGAAGATCGTTTGGTAAAGTTAAATTTCTGTGCTACTGTAAAATAAAATAAAGATATTTTTGTGTTTCATACCTGTTCCAATATACCAAAGAAGACCGTTTGGTACAGTTAAATGTCTGTGCTACTGTAAAATAAATACAGGTATTTTAGTGTTTTGTATCTGTTCTTATTTACCAAAGAAGACTGTTTGGTACACTGAAATTTCTGTGCTACTGTCAATTAAATACAGATATTTTATTGTGTGATACCTGTTCCTATTCACAAAAGAAGACTGTTTGGATCAGTGAAATTTCTGTCCTACTTTGAAATAAATGCAGATATGCCAGTGTTTGATACCTGTTCCAATTTACCAAAGAAGATGGTTTGGTACAGTGAAATTTCTGTGCTACTGTAAAACAAACACAGATATTTTAGTATTTGATACCTGTTCCTATTCAACAAAGAAAACTGGTTGGTTCAGTCAAATTTTAGTCCTACTTTAAAATAAATACAGATATTTTAGTGTTTTATACCTTTTCCTATTTACCAAAGAAGACAGTTTGTTACAGGGAAATTTCTGCGCTACTATAAAAAAAATACCGATATTTTAATGTTTGATACCTGTCCTATTTACCAAAAAGATGGGTTGTTACAGTGAAATTCCTACCCACTTTAAAATAAATACAGATATTTTAGTATTTGATACCTGTTCCTATTCACCAAAGAAAACTGGTTGGTTCAGTATAATTTTAGTCCTACTTTAAAATAAATAGAGATATTTTAGTGTTTTATACCTGTTCCTATTTACCAAAGAAGACTGTTTGGATCAATGAAATTTCTCTCCTACTTTAAAATAAATACAGATATTTTAGTGTTTGATACCTGTTCCTATTTCCAAAGAAGACGGTTTGGTACTGTGAAATTTCTGCCTACTATAAATTAAATACATATATTTTAGTGTTTGATACATGTTCCTATTACCAAAGAAGACTGTTTTGTACAGTGAAATTTCTGTCCTACTTTAAAATAAATATAGATATTTTAGTGTTTGTTACCTGTTCCTATTTAGCAAAGAAGTCCGTTTGGTACAATTTCATTTCTGTGCTAATGTAAATTAAATACAGATATTTTAGTTTTTTATACCTGTTCCTATTCACCAAAGAAGACTGTTTGGATCAATGAAATTTCTGCCTACTGTAAATTAAATACACATATTTTAGTGTTTGATGTCTGTTCCTATTTACCAAAGAAGACGGTTTGGTACAGTGAAATTTCTGCCTTTATTAAACTAAAAATACAGATATTTTAGTGTTTGATAACTGTTCCTCTTTACCAAAGAAGATTGTTTGGTACAGTTAAATTTCTGTGCTACTGAAAAATATATACAGGTATTTTAGTGTTTGATACCTGTTCCTATTTACCAAAGAAGACAGTTTGGTAGAGTTAAAAAAAAAAAGTGTAGACTGGAATGCTGTGAACATATTAGACATCTTCGCCATGACTTGTTTGTATCCCTGATTCCGTTGAGATTCCGGTGAGATTCTCTGTTAAATCACACGTCATAGCAAGATCACAAAGCCAGGTTGGATCTGACGATTCAGGCAAGGGCGTTCCCTGAGCTCAAAAAATCTTTTGAGGACTATGCTCCTGCACAGCCACCTTACTTCTGTGTGGTATAGCAAGTCTCCATGCTCTGCACCTACCTCCTGTAAAAAACAGCTAGAACTGGTGATGATTAAGGGCACAGTCACTGGGAGCCACGTGTTTAACATCTGTTATCTTAGGGAAAAAGACAAACTAGAAAAGGCATTCCAATGCCATCAATTAGGAACTGCTTCCTTTGGACAGCATTAGACATTAAAACTCCAGCAGCTGTTTTTAAAGCAAAAATGAGCATTTAATAAGCCAATAAACTGATAATGATTACATGCACCTTAGGCTCCATGTGCCTGTTTGACTGATTTATAAGACCCCCCTTTTTGGAGCAGTTTACAAACACTTCAGGTCCTGAAACCATCCTGTTACTCATAGGGTAGCTGGGCGGAGGTTGCCCATAGTGGAGGACCTAGCAATAGGGAGGGAGTTAAGTGGGTGGGTTTGGATGTCCAAGTGGGGGAGATTGACAGTCCAGGTGTTGTGAAACATTGGTGGGATGTTAGGGTGCCTGGAGGAGTGGGTGGTAAAAACGATGGTAAACTAGGATGAACTTGATAAAGGAGGTGGCTATGAAAGCGTAAGGGGGCTTGTGAGCCTCAAAAAAGGAAGGTTGGATAGTAACTGATCCAAAGGGAAAGGACTTGGTCAATTTCTCACTTTAGACAAAACAACTTCACTACTGCTGCTGCTTTGAGACACCACAATTTTTCCTACATATGCTAACTTTTACTAACCCAAGCTGCCTGACACCAACTTCTCTCTATTACCTTTATCCATTAATCCCGCTGGGCTCCCCTTTCCACCACACCCACTTTGCTATGCACCTCTTTAACTTATCTCCCTTACTACTAATTACCTCAGTCTTTGCTTTTAAGCTCTCCCTTCACCACTAGTTACTAGCTTCCACTGACCCAAGCTGCCTGACACAAACCCATCCTATGGGCCACCCCAATCCCTTTCTTATACCTCCAACCATTCATCCCACTGAGCTCCCCCTTTCCATCACACCCACATTGCTATGTGCCACGTTAACTGCTTTCCCCTACTACTTTTTACCATATCTTTGCTTTCAAACTCTCCCTACACCACTAATTACTACCCTAACTTCCACTGACCCAAAACCATCCTATGGGCCACTCCAACCTCTTTAGGATCACTTTTCTGCCACACTGCTATTTACCAATTTACCTGCTGTCCCTTACTACTAACAACCTCAATAAATGCTTTAAGTATCTCCCTCATTGATTACCTAAAATGTGTTATTAAGAGACTGTTACAACACCAAGCTTTTGCCACAAACTCACAGTTTCTCCAATTGGCTCGCAAACATCTGTCCTCCAAATGATTTCTCAACTGCATGTGTGACTGCTGCCGGCCCAAATCCCACACTCCTCCCGAGCAACAGGTGGGGCTCCAACATGTGTTCAAGCGGTACTTTACCAACTGGGCTACCAGAACACCTACTTGGGAAAGAATCTAGGAGATATGGCCTTATTAGACATACAAACCGGACACTTAAACTAAATCAGGTTAAACTTCATGTGCCTGCTTTGACTGTAATATAAGACCTTTTTTTTTAAATGGTTGTTGAAAGTGTAGGGGATGTGGGTAGGTAAAAAGAGTGGTTCAGCTGGTATGGAAATGCCAATTAAGATGGAAGGGTTGTGTGATCCTGAAATGGGAAGGTTGTGGGATGTAAGAATGCTTGGGGAGTGGGTGGTAAAAAAGAGGGTCTACTGGGTGATAGAGGTGGCCAAGAAAGTGTAGTACATTGTATGAGCCTCAAAAATGAAGGATGGGTTAAGTATAGGATCATGTAAATAGTGTGGTGTAAAGGGCAATCTGTTTCCATTGGTGCAAAAAAAAAAAGCAAGACAGAGGCTTGAACATTTTTTCAATTTTGCATTGAACACCTTCACTCCAGCCCTTGAGACACCCCAACGTTTCCAACACATGTTAGTTAACATCCTAACTTCCTCTACTAACCAATCAAAGCTGCTTGACACCAATTCTTCCTACGGGCCACCACAACCTATTCCTTACACCTCTAGCCATTCATCCCAATAGGCTGCCCTTTCATCCACACCCGCACTGATATGAACCACTTTAACTGCTGTCCTTACTACTAATGACCTCAATCTTTGCGTTCAAGATCTTCCTTCATCACTAATTACCACTCTAACTTCCACCGACCCAAGCTGCCTGACACCAACTCATCTTATGGGTCACCCAACCTCTTTCTGATACCTTTTGCTATTCATCCCGCTGGGCTTCCCTTTCCACCACACCAGCATTAATATGCACCACTTTTTATTTTTTTGAAATTGTATTTTTTATGAAAAATTTTTAACAGAATTACAAAACAGGAAATAACAATAAGGTGCAAGAGCATAACAGGTGTAAAAACATGTGCAACACAGTTGCCTAGCACAACCTCTTTAGCCATCACCTTCAACCACTATGGTTGCTAACCCTAAACACCCTAACATCCTACAACCACTACACTTTCAACGTCACCTCCATCAACCATCTCAATACAGTTTTCCATTTATGCACAACTCTGGACAACTTTCATCAAGCTCTTCTATGCCGTACACAACCTCCACTTCCATCTATCATGCTAACCTTAACCCCCTGCCACATGTCATTTACATTGAACACCCATGTAGTCCTTGCTGACATATGACATTTGAGCGACAGCACCCATTAGTCAACTTTCAGACTTTTTTCACCTTCCAAGGAACAAAAGTCACTAATCAGTCAAAAGCCTCAGAAATCACATGTAGACACATGCATCTACCTGACACGATGCTACCAGGAATTGAACTCATGATCTTCTGTTTACAAGACTATCGCTTTACAGCTGAGACACCACATGAATTGCTTAGAAAGTTCTTCAAAAAGAAGGGTCTTATAAAACAGTTAAAGGAGGCACATGGAGTCTAACCTACTTTAGCCTAAATGTCCGGTTTGTCTGTATATTAAGGCCATATCTTTTAGAGTCATTCACAAGCACCTGGTCTGGTGGCTCCGCGTGTAAAGGCATGTGTTAAAACCATGACTTCCAATCCACGGTCCACGCTCGGGAAGAGCGTTAAATTTTGGCTGGCAGCAGTCACCCTTGTGATTGAGAAAGCCATGCAGGCCGAATGGAGTACCTGTGTGTTTGGAAATAAACTTAGTATTGCAACAAGCCCCCAACCCCTAAAGCGTTCTAATTTGGCCCATACTTTCTTGCAAAAAGCTTAACATTGTTTTGCATTGAAATTTTTTTTAAATTGTAGGGTTATAATTCTTAAGCATAACTCACTGAAATATGATTATTATTTAATAAATTTCATATTAAACTTTAAATAAGAAAACACAAAAATCTTAAAAAAAATACAAAAAAAAATAGTGTAACCTTTAATATAACTGTACAGTAGCATGTATTATAAATATATAAAACAATTGTATATAAAGATTTCTTTGTATTGGACTCAATATATTTATTTTGTATTGAATCCAATAAAAAATATTTGAATTTCCCACTACGCCTCCTGTACGAACCGCCGCATGCACCGATGACACAGAGAAACCCCTGAGAACATAAATGCAGTCACCAGGAGAAGAATAAAGAAGAAGGAAGCCGCCGGAGGACCTGGATGGATGAGCAGGATGCCGGAGGACGCCAAAGAAATAAGGTAATGTTTTTTTTTTTATTGTTTTAGCGACTTCGAGTGTGACTCAGGATAACTGCTTTTTGCAGTTAAAATCCACCACGAGTAAGGCTTAGTCTACACGGACTGTTTCCCCAGCGTTTAACCTGAGGCTTTTAAAGCCCTTGTTTGAAGTCCCCATGCATTCCAATGGGCTAATCTACACCAGGACGTTTCCTTCAGGCACGTTTTTAAGCTTTATTTTAAACGTTGCTTGCAACGTTCAAAAATTTAAAACGCTGGTAAATCGCGGGAAAACGCGTCCATTGATTTTAATGGGAGCGTTTTCCTGCGTTTATGCATGCTAGAAATAGTCAATAAAAAAGCTTCCATTGATTTCAATGGAGGATTTTACAAACGTTTTAACAATAGCCTGTTTCCTGTGTCAGTATTCCATGTGTCATGCATTAATAATTACATGTACTATGCTGTTAAAAATTAACACCTATGACTGGCACGTGTGAAGATTGTCTGCCATTGTGTTTGCTTTTGGTGCTATTCACACCTGCAAATGATGTCATTCGTTATCACTTGTGTGTAGTCATTGTCTTTAATTGTGCTTCACTTTGCACTCTTTTGACTGTTCTGTGTATACTGTTACATTTATCACTGTACGCTTGCATGATCACATTATCACATGTATGCAGGGATGTATGTACTTCCTGTACTTGCAGAAATCACTTCTACAAAGTGCTAAAACGCTTGTATAATCGCGGTAAAACGCGGATAAACGCGGCATAGACGTTTTTCAGCTTTTCCCAGCATTTAAAAAAAAGTTTTAAAACGTTAAAATAAATGCATAAAACGCTTATAAACGCAGTAGGAACGTTTACATGCCTTTTTACAAAACGTCCATGTAGACCCAGCCTAACACTCGGGAATACCGCTAGGGGGGTTAAAAGCAGGTTTGAGGTAGTTAGTGATACAAGGAGAGCTTAAAAGCACAGACTGAGGGCATCAGTATTAAGGAACAGCAATGAAAGTGGAACATAGCAGTGTGGAGGAAAAGGGATCCCAGTGGGATTAATGGCTAGAGGTGTGAGAAAGAGGTTGGGGTGACCGATAGAATACATTGGTGTCAGGTAGCTTGGGTTGGTGGAAGTTAGGGTGGCAAAGAGTGATGAAAAGAGAGGTTGAAGGCAAAGACTGGGGTCATTAGTAGTATCAAACACTAAAATATCTGTATTTATTTTACAGTAGGCAGAAATTTCATTTTAACAAACCGTCGGCTTTGGTAAATAGGAACAGGTATGAAACACTAAAATGTCTGTATTTATTTTAAAGTAGGACAGAAATTTTACTGTATAAAACGGTCTTCTTTGGTAAATAGGAACAAATTTGAAACACAAAAATATATGTATTTATTTTACAGTAGCAAAGATATTTCACTATACCAAACATACTTCATTGCTAAATAGTAACAGGTATCAAACACTAGAATTTCTGTATTTCTTTTAAAGTATGACAGAAATTTCACTGAACCAAGTAGTTGTCTTTGGTAAATTTGAACAGGTATCAAACACTGGAATATCTGTATTTTATTTTACAGTAGCACAGAAATTTCTGTGTACCAGTCTTCTATTGTAAATGAGAACAGGTACCAAAATCTAAAATATCTGTATTTATTTTACAGTAGACCAGAAAAGTAACTGTACCAAATGGATTTTTTTCCTAAATAGGAACAGGTATCAAACAGTAAAAAATCATAAAGATTATTTTTAAGTAAGACAGAAATTTCACTGTACAAAATGGTCTTCTTTGGTAAATAGGAACAGGTATCAAACCCCAAAATATCGGTGTTTATTTTACAGTAGCACAGAAATTTCACTTTACCAAACCATCTTCCTAGGTAAATTGGAACAGGTATCAAACACTGGCATATCTGCATTTATTTCAAAGTAGGACAGAAATTTCACTGATCCAAACAGTCTTCTTTTGTTAATAGGAACAGGTATTACACAATAAAATATCTGTATTTATTTTACTGTTGCAAAGAAATTAAACTGCTTCAAATGGTCTTCTATGTTAAATAGGAACAGGTATCATACACTAAAATATCTGTATTTATTTTACAGTAGCCAGAAATTTAAATGTATCAAATAGTCTATTTTGCTAAATAGGAACAGGTATCAAACAGTAAAATATTTGTATTTATTTTAAAGTCGTACAGAAATTTTGCCTGTACAAAATGGTCTTTGGTAAATAGGAAGAGGTAAATGAAATGAAATACAGGTTTTTTTTTGTTTGTACAGTGAAATTTCGTACTTTATGATAAATACAGATATTTTAGTGATTGGTACCTGTAGCTATTTACCAAAGAAGACGGTTTGCTACAGTTAAATTTCTTTGCGACTGTAAAATAAATACAGATTTTTTTAGTGTTTGATATCTGTTCCTATTTACCTATGAGGTTTGTTTGATATACTGAAATTTCTGTCCTACTTTAAATAAAGTAAAAGATGAGGTAAACACAGCAGCAACCTGTTGGAGGAAGCAGCACAAGTTTTCAAACAGGTCTGAGATGTGTGCAGAGCACCAGTACAATGGTACATGTATTGAAAGGGCGGAATACAATCATACAGCCACATCATGTTTAGAGTAGGCACTTCTTTTGCAGCAGCAGCAGGAACCAGCACAGCCATGACAGGAGCAAACATAGATGCAAGCGTGGCTAATGTGCCTTTACCTCCCGATGACTCTGCCATGTTGTTTGACAAACAGCCTGAGTATCTGTCGAAGTTCAGAGCAGGAGGCAGACTTTGAGACCCTTGGAGAATGTGATCAGGACTTCCTGGGCGGGGGTTCTGGATCCAGTGGCTGCATTTGCAGAGGTTGTCTTACATGAAAATGAGGATGATGATGACCGTGATGTCACCTGGGAACCACCGGTGCGTGCAAGGGCTAACAGCAGTTCCGAAACAGACATAAAGGAAAGGGCTAGCAGTGGCAACAGACTGGGGATGGAAGGGGACGCAAAACTGTCTCATGTGAGTCCTAAAGAAGAGACAGATGAGTGGGCACAAGCAGGGGAACAGTCAAAGACGGAGCTAGAGGAGATAGAGCTGGAGTAGACACGCAAGGCACCCAGCAGACAGAGGCAGGTAAAGAAAGAGAGCAGCACCTCTTTAGTGTGGTCCTTTTCATGCTGAAAGACGATGGCGAGTGCGTAGCAATCTGCATTCTGTGCCACAGGCAGATCCGCAGAGGACAGGCTGGATCACATTTGGTACAACATCCCAGCTTTCCCACATGCGCAGAAACCACAAACCAAAGTGGGAGCAATACTTCTCTTAAAGCAGCATTCTCTTGAAGGAGGTGCAACCACATCATCGTCTCTTCTTCCACCTCCACTGACTCCTTCTCCACCTCCAACTGTCAGTGGTAGTACATCTTGGTGCCAGTCAAACTTGTGGCCACGTTGAGCATGGGCCGCAAACCACATGTGCCCTGCTTTGCCCACCTACTGAACCTGGTGGTGCAGAAGTTCCTCTGTATGTACCCAGGACTGGAGGACTTACTAAGACAGGTTTGCTCCATCTGCAGCCATGTTCACCGATCCCTTACTGCCGCTGCGGCGCTTAGAAAGATCCAGTGCCAACAGGGGCTGCCACAGCATAGACTGATTTGTGACACCGTGACTAGATGGAACTCCACCCTGCACATGCTCCAGCGTCTGTGTGAACAAAAGCTAGCCAACCGCCATTACTTAATTTGAGAGGTGAAGAAGCAAGAAGAGACACTGGCCAGCATCAGAAGTTCCAAGAGGAGTAGGAGGAAGATGAAAATGATGATGATAATTAGGGAGACCCTGTTGGGGCAGAACCCGTCTAACCAAAATTTGTGCTGTCACGCCCTAGGCATTGTGCCAGCCATGGAACAACAGGAACTGCTGCAGCTTAAAGAGGAGAAAGTGGGTGATAGATGTTTTGGCACCTACTGAGGGACAGGAGGAGGATGAGCCCAGGGAACCCCTCTTTCATATGTGTGTCCACATGTTGTGATGCCTACGGAGCGACCCTCCCATTTGAAGCATCAAAAACCGGGATGATTACTGGCTGGCCACCCTTCTGGATCACCGCTACAAAGATAAAATGTCACAGTTTCTACCTAACCTGGCGCAAGATATGGCCCTCCTGGGCAGACTACTATGCGACCAGAATATAAAGTAGGAATGTTAGTGGTGGTTGAAGTTTACAAATATTGGATGTCCTAACTATGCGACCAGATTTTTAATGAGTTCCGCGCACCGTATTCCACACAGGGAGCTCAGGCGGACACTATCTCCACCGCTTCCTCCTGTAGCGGCAGCAGCATTAGTGGCAGCAGGCCGCACAAATCCAGAAGTCTAGGCCAAGGCAGGTGTGGATTTTCTGGATTCCTGGCACATGCTGCACGATTACGTTGGCTCTTTTCTGGTGGTGGTGGTGGTGATGACAGCAGTTATGAGGACGATGCCTGTCCTGACAGTAGTGACACAATTAATTTTTGGGTAAACAGGCTTGAAATCTGCCTGCAGTTGGCACAGTATGCCATCAAGCGTATTTCGTGCCCGGCATCCAGTGTCGCTGGCAGAGTAGTCACAGACAACTGATCATGACTGTTGCCAGAAAATGTCAATCATCTCACCATTTTGAAGGTGAACGAAGGGTGGGTTACTAGCAACTATCATACCCCCACTGCAGATGTCACTGATTGACTAACACAAGGACTCGCTGGCAGACCAAGAACCCACTGTGAACCCACACTGCTCCAGTGCTGAGTCTGTGGCTGGCTATCATCAACACCCTTTCAGATGGGCCTGCCCAAGTTAAGTTTTTCGCTAGTTATCAAAACATACAGGGGTGGCATTCATCGCCAATGTCTTGCTTGCCATTGTGCCAGCTAGCAATATATTTAAAATTTTTGCTGCTTCTCAGAGCCCCACAAACTGCAGATGAAAACCTCCTGTACTGCCACACTGATAGGTACCATTGCTATTTTTTTAAGTATAGTAAGATTAAGGGTTGGCATTCATGTCATCCACTTAATGATGCAAACTAGCAATATTGTCTACCTTCCTACCATTTCCGGCACCAAAGACCACAGCAACAGTGCTAGCACACAAAATATCTTGGTCTTGCCCTCCTACGTTTATTCACAAATTTCAGATATTTGTATTACATACTTCTGGGTGGCATTGATGATGGACTACACCCAGCTCTAGATGGCAGTTACCAATGTGGTCCCTGTTTTATCTCAAGCCGGACCGCCTCCTCCTGATGCAGCTGCTGCCACCTGTCAGTACTTTTTTCAGTAAAATTGTACACTTGTGGGTGGCATTGAGGATGCACTACATAACAACCTTTGTTGTTATACATTTACTCCGCAGATTTTCACGGCATGTTTAAGAGATGCCAAAAAGCCTTAGAAAGCATCTAGTAAACCATTGCCAATGCTTAGATGAAAAATATACAGTAATGTGAAACAGCTAGTGGAAACTCTTGTAAACACATTCCTTTCTGTAAATTTCCTAATAAACACATTTTCTGGTTCTAAAACGGAAATCAAACTTATTTTTACAATTCTTAGATATTCTTAGATAATAGGATAGAACATTGCTATTTAAATGTCAAGTACAAAGAACATGTTATTACTCCTAATTTCGTTATTATCCATAAAAAAAAACTTTTTACTACAATTACAACTCTGGTAAACCTGTGGTAATTCCAGATTAAAACATATGCAATAATGTATGTAAACTTGAGAAAAACCTTTGTAAATACAATTTGCTCTCTGTTTGGTTCACTGAAATTTCTGGCCTACCATAAAATAAATACAGATATTTTAGTGTTTGATACCTGTTCCTATTTACCAAAGAAGATTGTTTGGTACAGTGACATTTCTGTTCTACTGTAAAATAAATAGAGCTATTTTAGTGTTTGATACCTGTTCCTATTTACAAAAGAAGACTGTTTGGTACAGTGAAATTTCTGAACTATTGTAAAATAAATATAGATATTTTAGTGTTTGATACCTGTTGATATTTACCACAGTAGATTTTTTGGTACAATGAAATTTCTGTCCTACTTTAAAATAAATACAGATATTTTATTGTTTGATACCTGTTCCTGTTTACCAAAGAAGACTGGTACAGTGAAATTCTGTCCTACTTTTAAATAAATACAGATATATTAGTGTTTGATACCTGTTCCTTTTTACCAAGAAAGCAGTTTGGTCCATTGAAATTTCTAGCCTACTGTAAAATAAATACAGATATTTTAGTGTTTAATACCTGTTCCTATTTACCAAAGAAGATGGTTTGGTACAGGTAAATTCCTCTACAACTCTAAAATAAATACAGATATTTTAGTGTTTGATACCTTTTCCTATTTACCAAAGAAGACTGGAACAGTAACATTTCTGGCCTACTATAAAATAATTACATTGATTTTAGTGTTTGATACCTGTTCCTATTTACCAAGGAAGACTGTTTTGTACAGTGAAATTTGTGTCCTGATTTAAAAAAAAAAATAGGTACCTATCAAAAATATTCAAAAAAATACAAATAATTTAGTGCTTGATACCTGTTACTATTTTTCAAAGAAGACGGTTTGATATCTGTGTGACTAAAATAAATACAGATAATTTAGTGTTTGACACCTGTTCCTATTTACCAAAGAAGATTTTTTGGAACACTGACATTTCTGTCCTATTTTAAAATAAAAACAAATATTTTAGTGTTTGATACCTGTTCCTATTTACCAATGAAGATTGTTTGGCTTAGTTAAATTTCTGTGTGTCTGTAAAATAAATGCAGATATTTTAGTGTTTGATTCCTTTTCCTATTTACCAAAGTACATTGTTTGGTACAATTAAATTTCTGTCCCACCTTAAAATATAAACACATATTTAGTGATTGATACCTGTTCTTATTTATGAAGGAAGACTGGTACAGTGAAATTTCTGTCTTACTGCAAAATAAATACAGATATTTAAGGTGCGTACACACTTCCAATTTTTATCGTTCCAATCGAACGACGAACGATCGATTGGGCAAAAAATTCGTTCGTAAAAAAGTAACCAATGACGCCGACGAACGAGGAAAGTTGTTGGAAACGAACGACCGGACCGGCGGATCGGATTGGGCGACGATCGTTGAACATCGTTCGTGTGTACGGTCGTTCGTTGATCGTCCATGGGCTGAGCATGCGTAATGAACGAACGTTCGTTCACTTTCCTGTCGTGCACATAGTTCCTCTATCGCTCAAACGATCGTATCTATTGTGTGTACAATATCTACGAACGATCGTGTCGTTATCTCTATGTGCAGGATCGGTGCTATACGATCATTCGTAGATATCGTGCAGGATCGTTCGTCGTTCGTTTTCCAACGATAATAATTGGAAGTGTGTACGTAGCTTAAGTGTTTGATACCTGTTTCTGTGTACCAAAGAAGACGGTTTATTACAAATAAATTTCTGGGAGACTGTAAAAAAAATGCAGATATTTTAGATTGTTTCTGTACTAATTTCAAATAAATACAGATTTTTTAATGTTTGATACCTATTCCTATTTACCAAGAATGACTGTTTTGTACAATGAAATTTTTGTCCTACTTTAAAATAAATACAGATATTTTAGTGTTTGATACCTGTTCCTATTTTACCAAGGAAGACCGTTTGCTACAGTAAAACTTTTGTGCAACTTAAAAAAAAAATACAGATATTTTATTACCTGTACCTGTATTCAAATAAATACAGATATTTTAGTGTTTGATACCTGTTCATATTTACCAAAAAAGATGGTTGTTACAGATAAATCTATGTGTGACTGTAAAATAAAAACAGATGTTTTAGAGGTTGATACCTGCTCCTATTTACCAAAGACTCTTATCTACAGTGAATTTTCTGTCCTACTTTAAAATAAATACAAATATTTTAGTGTTTGATATCTTTTTCAATTTTCCAAAGAAGACTGTTTGGTACAGTAAAATGTCTTGCCTTCTATAAATTAACTACAGAAATTGTAGTGTTTAATACCTGTTCCTATTTACCAATGAAGACAGTTTGGTACAGTGAAATTTCTGCCTACTGTATGGTACATACAGATATTTTAGTGTTAGATTCCTGTTCCTATTTACCAATGAAGACGGTTTGGTGCAGTTAAAAAAGTGTGTGACTGTAAAATAAATTCAGATATTTTAGTGTTTGATAGCTGTTCCTATTTACCAAAGAAGACTTGTACAGTGAAATGTCTTGCCTTAGTAGTCCAACTCATAGTCCAACATGTGTTCACGTAGCCCTTTACCAACTGAGCTAACAGAAAAGCTGCTTGTGAGAGAATCTAAAAGATATAGCCTTATTAGAGATACAAAATGGACACCTAAGCTAAAGCAGGTTAGACTTCATGTGCCTGCTTTGACTGTATTATAAGACCTTTTTTTTTTTAAATGGTTGTTGAAAGTGTAGAGGATGTGAGGAGGTAAAAAGAGTGGTTCAGCTGCTATGGAGATGCCAATTAGGATGGAAGGGTTGTGTGATCCTGAAATGGAAAGGTTGTAGGATGTGAGGATGCTTGGGGAGTGGGTGGTAAAGAAGAGGGTAAACTGGGTGATAGAGGTGGCCAAAAAGTGTAGTACATTGTATGAGCCTCAAAAAGGAAGGATGGGTGGGATAATGGATTATGTAAATAGTGTGGTGTAAAGAGCAATCTGTTCCCACTGTGTGGTGCAAAAAAAAGCTAGACAGGGGCCTAAACGTTTTTTTTAATTTTGCTTTGAACACCTTCACTCCAGCCCTTGAGACACCCCACACTATTCCAACACCCATCCAAGCTGCTTGACACCAATACTTCCTACTGGAAACCACAACCTATTCCTTACACCTCTAGCCATCTATCCCACTAGGCTGCCCTTTCCTTTCACACCCGCACTGATATGAACCACTTTAACTGCTGTCCCTTACTACTAATGACCTCAATCTTTGCGTTCAAGATCTTCCTTCATCACTAATTTCCACCCTAACTACCACCGATTGATATGCACCACTTTTTTTTTATTTGTATTTTTATTGAAAATTTTTTAACAGAATTAAAAAACAGTAAATAACAATAAGGTGCAAGAACATAACAGGTGTAAAAACTTTAGCAACACAGTTCTACAGTTGCCTAGCACAACCTCTTTAACTATCAACATCAACCACTTGGGTAAACACCCTAACACCCCACTTTCAATGCCACCCCCGTAAACCATCTGAACACAGTTTTCCATTTATGACCAACTCATTTATGAAAACTTTCATCAAGCTATCCTATGCTGTACACAACCTCTACTTCCATCTATCATGCTAACCTTAACCACCCTGCCTCATGTCATTCAAATGGAACCCCCATGTAGCCCCTGTTGACATATGACTTTTGAGCGACAGCGCCCATTGGTCAACTTTCAGACGTATTCAGCTTTTTTAGGAAAGAAAGTCACCAATTAGTTGTAAGCTTTAGAAATCACTCGTTGGCACATGCAATTACCTGACACGTTGCTACCAAGAATCAAACTCTGGATCTTCTGCTTATGGGGCCATTAGTCTACAGCTGAGCCACTTCAGGAAGTACTTAGAATTGTGTTCAAAAAGAAGGGTCTTAAAAACAGTTAAAGCAGGCACATGGAGTCCAACCTGCTTTAGCTTAAATGTTGGTCGGTGGGTAAAGGCGCCACTTGTGCCCATGTTAGACCATGAGTTCGAGTACAATCTGCGGCACGGGAAGAGCGTTAAATTTGGGCTGGCAGCAGTCACTCTTGTCATTGAGAAAACCCTTGCAGGCCCAATGGAATAACTATGAGTTTCGACAGAAACTTGGTATTGTAATAGTCGACCAACCCCCATAGTGTTCTATGTTGGCCCATACTTTCCTGCAAAAAGCATTACATTGTTTTGCATGGAAATTTATTTTACATTGTAGGGTGAATTTTTAGATAAGTGAATTTCTCAAAATTCGATTCAGCTGGTTCACCAAATTTTTTAAAAAGATTTGCTTAGATCTGAATTTATTGCAGCGAATCGTGTTAAAAAACAGCTATTTCCGGGCTGCAGAGAGCCTTGATAGTGGTGTAAAACACTTGGCCCTGCAAGTAACACGCATAGTGAGTGCTGTGGTAGTGAAATAATATTGTGAGTCAGTATGGCATGCAGATGACAGGCGTTGCTATTAGAATCACTGCACCCTTCACTTATTTGGGCAGTCACGGGGCCAAAACTGACCAAATAACTCAAGTATGAATTCAGCCTTACAGGTTCATGTTAGCGTCAAGAAGAAGCGCACTCCTTTTACACCCTCATCAGCTGATTCCACATAGATGTCTACAGAACCTGTTCTAATAACCGCCTATACAAGGAGAGCCCCCCCGACAGAGTGGAGAGGGTGTCAGCAGTAAGTTTGTGTTGACGTCACTGATTTTTTTGCCCTTCCTCTGTTCCCTCAGAACAATACCCTACAAAAAACGGATCCTGTCTGTGGAGCATATGCCTTCACTCGGTCAGCATTTGCTCAATAATCCATCAGTATTAGTAAAGCCCAAAAAAAAAACACGAGTGGATCCAAAACAGAGATGACACATGAATGGAATATTTGCATGTCTTCTGTGTTTTGTACCAACACCTGCTTTTGGCTACCAAATCATAAGCCAATTCTGATGGGACCATACAGGCCTTACAGCTGCTACACAGACAGAATCCATTGTGTGTCCCATTTTTCCTTCCTTCTGACAGATCAGAAGAAGAGTCAAATAAATAGTGATGTCAACCAGGCCAAAAAGGCAAAATAGTGGCCCAGTCATGGAGTGGGGAGGGTGGGAGAACAGCTTGAGAAGTCCACAGAGTGGCACAATGATATAGTGGTAAGGTGGAAGCAGCATGAGGAGACCACAGAGTGGCCCAATGACGGAGCCTGAAGGTGGCGACAGCATCAGGACCATTCCAACTAATTCTTTAATTTCTGTTGGAATTAATATAGAATTAATATATAATACTCAGCCATCCCTCAATTCTACACTCAAATACTAGGGCCTTCAAGCCCCTTCCCTCATGTCACCCTGTGGCTATCACCTAATACCAATTTAAGGTATAACTTTAATGAATATAAATCACTATATCATTTACATTATGCAAGACCTCATTCAGACTACTACACACCTATCCAGCTATACCTTACATTTTTACACATGATATGCATGATATGTATTTACATTCAATTGATGTATTGTAATATACCCTGTTTTATATGTATGTTGGGATATGAGACAAATTCTTACCACTCTTAATATGAACTTGTGTCATGTAAAAAAGGTGTCATGCTATGTTATATGAGCCCATTTAGTATTGCTGTTCTTTGTTTATTTAAACTCATGTGTGAACTATATATGAATTAAAATATTAGCTTTTTTACTGGTAAATATTGCCCAAAAAAGTCATCTTTTGTCTTCCCCTACACTTGTTGTAAAACGTAAATAATGTACTTATATAGTTAAAACATTTGTCACACAAAACATCGAATCATCACTAATGAAGAAACAATCCAACAAAAATATTGGAAAACAAAATAAATAATTTGCCAATTTAAAGGTATTTTATTTTAGCTACTCCTTCTTATGCTGATACAAACAATACTTTGTTATTCCCGACAGCAAAAAAAAACATGTTACCCTCTATTTGGAACTAAGGGCAATCACTACTGCTTTTGTTGTGGCTTACAATTAGGTGTACTGAGTAGTTAGTACTAAAATCCAAAGATAAATATTAAATTATACAAAATTATACCCTGAACATTTTTTTTAATTCACAGATGAACCTATCTGTGAATAAAAGAAAAGATTTATGTACACAAGACCATTGTCCACAAAAAATGAAATTGCAACACTGTAGGACTGAGAATTCTAGAAACATTCCCCAAGAATTATAAATTCCACAAGAAGATGGAATCTTGTACTACCAACAGACAATATATTTGGTACAAATAAAAATGTTAATATTTATTGTATGCACATAAACTCCCAGAGGCAAAAAAAATAAGTATTTCATGGAGTTCATGCATTTCCATTGCATTTGCTCCAACATAAAATGGCAGTAGTAAAGCGTCTGTACTTTTCATCAAACTAAAAGTGACAGATAGGCACGCCCTTTCTCCGCCCACAACCCTGCCCCTCTGTCCATAACCCTTCCCATGCCCCTACCAAGGCATTCCCACGTCCCTCCTATCTTTACACTACCGCCCTCCCCCTAGCCCTCCTATATTCCACCCACTCTCCACCCATGCATCGTCTATTGCCCAGACATGTCCACCACCCTCAACCTAACCCGCCCACTCTCCGCCCATTCACCGCTAATTGTCAAGACATGTCCTGGCAAGTTCAGACATGTCTGGGTATGTCCATGGTATTTTAAAACAATTTGCAATTATGTTTATTACTGTAAATAAAATAAAAGACTTTTTATGTGATTAAAACAAACTATATTTACTTCGCTCCAAGTTATATCTATTTATTATCACGGTAGGGTATGCATGTTTGATTGTAATTACAACAACGCAGACATAATTGTTTCAATCGCTTTGCTACCTAGTCACGTACAACGCGGTCATTTTTTAAGGAAAACTCTTCATTTTTAAGGAAAACTCTTACACCAAAGAGATGTATTTACCCACTGTTAGGTTATAAAAATTGTATTTAATATAAATAATATCTTACCAACAATAATGCATATACTGCATATACTGGTTTATAAGCCTCGTAAAAGGATGATCATTGGTCAGTACTGGTCAAGCACTGGCCGTTGTCTCAGTTCCTGGGTAGTTTAAAACACAGTGCCACACCTAAGTAGTCTCAACTAGAACTGTGTTCTTGATCATTTGTCAAGCCATAAGATTGGGGGACTCCTTGGTTGAATACAACTCATTTCTGAGGCTAAGTGTTTTTATTATATCTCTCATTGTTACTGTTTGTTTATCTATCTGTTTTTTATTACTAAAAAGTAAAGTAAAAACTTTCAAGTCTTTGTGTTACCTCTCTTTGTACACATCAATTTCAATCCATCAATATTACATAAATTGTCATAAATTATATCTGTGACACACACCCGCTAAGGAGAATCAATTTTTCTGTTGAAAACACACATTGGTTTAATCCCACTAACTCGGGTTGGATTTTCCAGGCCACAAGCGGTAATCCCGAGTCACACTTGGGGTTGCTTTAACCTAAAAAAACCCACTTACCTTGCACCATCGGCGTCCCCCGCCGTCCTGCTCACCCCTGCAGGTCCTGGGGACACGTCCTGCCCCACTGATCTCCAGCCATGAGTGCAGAGACATTCCCCGGGGTTTTCGGAGATGAGGATGAATGTGTCAATCAGGTCTTTGCGAATCCTAAAACTTTTTTTTCTTTTAGTGAGAAGATGTGATGGCAGAGACCACAAGCAAGTTTCCAGGGAAAGTCAGCAAAGGACATTCACATTGAGATGTCACAAACATTGGGGGAGAAGAGTCCTTCCTTTCCCTGGAGAAACAAAACCTTCATGACGGCCTGTAACTCAAAAGATGTGAAACTTGATTGTGCCTCTGCTATCACAGCTTCTCACTAAAAGAAAAAAACAGTTTTATGAATCGGAAAGACCTGATATTTGCACAGTTACATACTAAGGTATTAGGCTGTCATATGCCCCCACACTCATTTTTCTATATTATTTGGAAGAGTGCAAAGCCTTGTAAATACAGAGGAGAATCCATCTTGTGTTTTTTGTATAGGATAGACGCAGGGGGAGACGTGTAGTGTGACAGGGACAGTGTAGGAGCCTCATTAGTTCGTTGTCAGCTGCATAGCTCTGTGTTTTAACCCCCTAACCGCTAACCCCGTAATTTTTCGTGTGTTTCAAACATTTTTTATATTCATTATTTTTACTAGAACCCTGTTCGAACATATTTCTGTAAGTTACAGGTCTACAATTTAAAAAACAATTCATAAAAACCTGTGACGCTTTTGGTACAGAAATCTAGACATCAGTGTAACGCTCAGGTGGTTAAAGGGGATGTATCCTGTACTACTGTTTAGTATAGGATATTGTGTATGTAAAATAGTAGCTAGTCAGTTTTGTTAAATTGTCAGCAGAATCTCGTGCAAATTCTATTGTGTGTATTACACTCTTAGGTGCTGTTCACTGACTGCACATGCACTGAAGGTACAATTGTGGTTGCTGCTACTTGTAGTGCCACGCATAGCTAGTTAGTTTTGTTAAATTGTTAGCAGTCAGCACATTTAGTGTAATCTGTATTGTTTTATAGGTGAAGACACTTTTAGTCAACCCTTTTTTCACACTAAACATTCACAACCAGTTGCAGTTCCTATTTACCAAAGAAGAGCATTTTCTACAGTGAAATTTCCATCCTACTTTAAAATAAATGCAGATATTTTAGTGTTTGATACCAGTTAATATTTACCAAAGAAGATGTAATGTAAATATAGATATTTTAGTGTTTGCTACCTTTTCCTATTTACCAAAGAAGCCTGTTTGGTACAGTGAAATTTCTGTGCTACTGTAAAAAATTACAGATATTTTAGTGTTTGATACTTGTTCCTATTTACCAAAGAAGATTGTTTGCAACAGTGAAATTTTCTTTCCTACTTTAAAATAAATACAGATATTTTAGCGTTTAATCCATTTTCATTTTTACCAAGGAAGACCATTTGATACCTGTTCCTATTTACGAAAGAACACGGTTTGGTACAGTGAAATTTCTGATTACTGTAAAAGAAAAAACAGATATTTTAGTGTTTGATACCTGTTACTATTTACCAAAGAAGACGGTTTGGTACAGTGAAAATTCTGTCCACTGTAAAATAAATTCAGATATTTTAGTGTTTGATACCTTTTCCTATTTACCAAAGACAACTGTTTGGTATAGTGAAATTTCTGTTCTACTTTAAATTAAATACAGATATTTTAATGTTTGACACCTGTAACTATTTTCCAAAGCAGACGGTTTAGTAGAGTGAAATTTCTGCCCACTGTAAAAAAAATACAGATATTTTAGTGTTTGACACCTATTCCTATTTAACAAAGAAGATCGTTTTGTACAGGGAAATTTCTGTCCTACTTTCAAATAAAAACAGATATTCTAGTGATTGATACCTGTTACTTTTAAGCAAGTAAGTACATTTTGCACAGTTACTTTTAACTGTAAAAAAAAACAGATATTTTATCTTATCTTATTTATCAAAATATATCATTTGATACGGTAAAATGTCTGTCTTACTTTAAAATAGATACAGATATTTTAGTGTTTGATACTTGTTCCTATTTAGCAAAGAAGACCGTTTGAAACCCGTTCTTATTTACAAAAGTTGTCGGTTTGGTACAGTGAAAATTCTGCCTACTGTAAAATTAATACAGATATTTTAGTGTTTGATACATGTTCCTATTTAGCAAAGAAGACTGGTACAGTGAAATTTCTGCTCACTCTAAAATAAATACAGATATTTTAGTGTTGGATACCTGGTATATTTACCAAAGAAGACGGTTTGGTATAGTTACATTTCTATGTGACAGTAAAATAAATACAGATCTTTTAGTGTTTTTTACCTGATCCAATTTACAAAGAAAGATTGGTAATGTGAAATTTCTGTCCTACTTTAAAATAAATACAGATACTTTAGTGTTTGATACCTGTTAATATTTACCAAAGAAGACTGTTTAGTACAGTGAAATTTCTGCCTACTTTAAAATAAATACAGATATTTTAGTGTTTGTTACCTGTTCCTATTTAGCAAAGAAGTCCGTATGGGACAATGAAATTTCTGTGCTACTGTAAAATAAATACAGATATATTTTAGTTTTTGATACCCGTTCCTATTCACCAAGGAAGTCTATGAAATTTCTGTCCTACTTTCCTATTGCAAAGAAAATCGTTTGGTACAATGAAATGTCTGCCTACTTTAAATTAAATACAGATATTTTAGTGTTTGTTACCTCTTCCTATTTACCAAAGAAGACGGTTTTGGTACAGTAAAATTTCTGCCTTCCATAAACTAAAACTACGGATATTTTAGTGTTTGATACCTGTTCCTATTTACCAAATAAGTTTGTTTGGTATAGGTATATTTCTGTGCTACTGAAAAATATATACAGCTATTTTAGTGTTTGATACCTGTTCCTATTTTTCAAAGGAGACTGTTTGGTACAATGCAATTTTTGCCTACTGCAAAATAAATATAGATTTTTTTAGTGTTTGATACCTGTTACTATTTACCAAAGAAGACAGTTCGGTAGAGTTAAAAAAGAATAGTGTAGACTGGAATGCTGTGAACATATCACACATCTGCCATGATTTGCTTGTATCCCTGATTCCGTTAGGTGGGATTCTCTGTTAAATCACACATCAAAGCAAGATGGCAAAGCCAGGTTGGATCTGACAATTCAGACAAGGGCATTCCCTGAGCTCAAAAAATCGTTTGAGGACTATGCTCTTTCACAGCCACCTCACTTCTGTGTGGTATAGCAAGTCTCCATGCTCTGCGCCTACCTCCTGTAAAAAACGGTTAGAACTGGGGATGATTCAGGGCACAGTCCCATGGAGCCACGTGTTTGACATCTGTTATCTTAGGTAAAAGTGCAAACTAGAAAGGGCATTACAATGCCATCAATTAGGAACTGCTTCCTTTGGAAACATTAGAAATTTAAACTCCAGCAATTGTTTTTAAAACAAAAATGAGTATTTAATGAGACAAAAAAACTGGTAATAATTACATGAACCTTAGGCTCTATGTGCCTATTTGACTGAAGACCCCCCTTTTTGGAGCCGTTTGCAGACACTTCAGGTGGTGGATTGGAGGGAGTGCAACTGTCCTGTTACTCGTAGGGTAGCTGGGCGCAGGTTGCCCATAGTGGAGGACCTAGCAATAAGGAGAATGTTTTGTGGGTGGGTTTGGATGTCCACCCCACGTGGGGGAGATTGACAGTGCAGGTGTTGTAAAACATCAGTGGGATCTTAGGGTGTCTGGGGAGTGGATGGTAAAAAAGATGGTAAACTAGGATCAACTTGAAAAAGGAGGTGGCTATGAAAGTGCAAGGGGGGCTTGTGAGCCTCAAAAAGGAAGGTTGAATGGTAACTGATCCAAAGGGAAAGGACTTGGTCAATTTCTCACTTTAGACAAAACAACTTTTTTCTACATATGCTAACTTTCACTAGCCCAAACTAATCCCGCTGGGCTCCCCTTTCCACCACACCTACATTGCGCTATGCACTTCTTTAACTTATCTCCCTTACTACTAATTACTCTCACTTCACCACTAATTACTATCCTAACTTCCACTGACCCAAGCTGCCTGACACAAAGACATCCAATGGGCCACCCCAACCTCTTTCTTATACCTCTAGCCATTCATCCCGCTTGGTTGCCCCTTTCCATCACACCCACATTGCTATGTGCCACGTTAACTGCTCTCCCTTACTACTATTCACCACAGTCTTTGGTTTCAAACTCTCCCTACACCACTAATTACTACCCCAACTTCCAATGTCCCAAAAACACCCTATGGGCCACCCCAATCTTTTTCAGCGCACTGGGATCGCTTTTCTGCCACACTGCTATTTACCACTTTAACTGCTGTCCCCTACTACTAACAACCCCAATCAATGCTTTTAGGCTCTCCCTCAATCATTGTTAACTTAAAAGGTGTTATTAAGTGACTGTTACAATACCAAGCTTTTTCCACAAACTCACAGTTTCTCCAACTGGCTAGCAAACAAATGTCCTCCAAAGGATTTCACAATCGCAAGGGTGACTGGTGCCTGCCCAATGCCCCACTCCTCGGGAGCAACAGGGGGGGCTCAAACTCAATATAATATATAAAAAATAAGACTCTTTTTTTAAATGGTTGTTGAAAGTGTAGGGGATGTGGGAGGTAAAAAGAGTGGTTCAGCTGGTATGGAAATGCCAAATAAGATGGACGGGTTGCGTGAGCCTGAAATGGGAAGGTTGTGGGATGTAAGATTACTTGGGGAGTGGGTGGTAAAAAAGAGGGTCTACTGGGTGATAGAGGTGGCCAAGAAAGTGTAGGAATTTGAATGAGCCTCAAAAAAGAAGGATGGGTGGAGTAATGGATCATGTAAAAAGTGTGGTGTAAAGGGCAATCTGTTCCCACTGTCTGGTGCAAATAAAAGGCAAGACAGAGGCTTGAACATTTTTTCAATTTTGCTTTGAACACCTTCACTCCAGCCCTTGAGACACCCCAACTTTTCCAACACATGCTAATTAACACCCTAACTTCCTTCACCAACCCATCAAAGCTGCTTGAACAAATCCCCACGGGCCACCATAATCTATTCCTTATACCTCTAGCCCTTCATCCCACTAGGCTGCCCTTTCCCCCACACCCTCACTGATATGAACCACTTTAACTGCTCTCCCCTACTACTAATGACCTCAATCTTTGCGTTCAAGATCTTCCTTTATCACCAATTACCACCATAATTTCCACCGACCCAAGCTGCCTGATCAACCCATCTTATGATACCTCTTTCTGATACCTTTTGCTCTTCATCCCGCTGGGCTCCCCTTTCAACCACTGTTGCCTAGCACAACCTCTTTAACCATCTCCATCAACCACTCTGGTTGCTAACCCTAAACACCCTAACATCCCCCCACATACCACTACATATTTAATGCCACCTCTGTTACCCATCTCTATACAGTTTTCCATTTATGCCCAACTCTGAAAGTTTTCATTAATCTATCCTATGCCGTACACAACCTCCACTTCCATCTATCATGCTAACCTTACCTCTCTGCCACATGTCATTCACATTGAACTCCCATGTAGTCCTTTCTGACATATGACTTTTGAGCAACAGCACCCATTGGTCCACTTTCAGACCTATTCAGCTTCCAAGGAACAAAAGTCACTAATCAGTCAAAAACCTCAGAAATGACTTGTAGACACATGCAACTACATGACACATTGCTAACAGGAATTGAACTCACAATCTTGAGTTCCAATCCAACCTGCTAATTGGATAGAGCGTGAAATATGAGCTGGCAGCAGTCACCCTTGTGTTTGAGAGCCTTGCAAACCGAATGGACTAACTGTGAGTTCGGACAAAAACTTGCTATTGTAACAAGCATTCTAACTTGGCCCATACTTTCTTGCAAAAAGCTTAACATTGTTTTGCTTGGAATTTTTTTACATTGTAGTGTAAAAAAACTCAACGAAATACGACCAATATTTAATAAATTTAATATTGAACTTTAAATAGGAAAATAAAATTTAAAAAAAAATAGTGAAAAAAAATAACTGTACAGTAGCATGTACTATAGAAATAAAATATAATTAATTATATATATTTAATATAAAGATTTTTTGTATTGGACTCAATACAGTTATTTTGTATTGAATCCAATAAAAAAATATTTCAATTTCCCACTGCGACTCCTGTACGAACCGCTGCATGCAGTGACGACACCGAGAAACTCCTGAGAACGTCAATACAGTCACCGGGAGAGGATTAAAGGAAGCCCGCCGGAGGACCTGGATGGGCAAGCAGGAGGTCGGAGGACGCCAAAGGAATAAGGTATTGTTTTATTTTTTATTGTTTTAGCGACCTTGAGTGTGACTCAGGATAACCGCTTTTTGCAGGTAAAATACACCCCGAGTCACACTCGGGAATACCGCTAGGGGGTTAATACCTGTTCCTATACCAAAGAAGATTGCTTGGTATAGTGAAATTTCTGTACTACTTTAAAATAAATACAGATTTTTTAGTGTTTGGTTCCTGTTCCTATTTATTAAAAAAAAAAAACGTTTGGTATACTGAAATTTCTGTGCTACTGTAAAATAAATACAGATATTTTAGTGTTTGAGACCATTTCATATTTCCAAAGAAGACCGTTTTGTACAGTGAAATTTTTGTACTACTTTAAAATTAATACGGATATTTTAGCGTTTAATACCTGGTCCTACTTAGAAACGAAAACCGTTTAGTACAAATAAATTTCTGGCCTACTGTAAAATAAATACAGATATTTTAGTGTTTGGTCCTGTTCCTGTTCCTATTTACCATATTCTACTGTTTGGTACACTGAAATTTCTATGCTATAGTAAAATAAATACAAATATGATGGTATATGGTACAGTGAAATTTCTGTGCTACTGTTAAAAAAACACAGATATTTTAGTGTTTGATACCTGTTCCTATTTTCCATAGAAGACAGTTTGGTACAGGTAAATTGATGGCCTACTGTAAAATAAACACATATATTTTAGTGTTTGATACCTGTTCCTACTTACCAAATAAGACCATTTTTTAGAGTGAAATTTCTGTCCTACTTTAAAATAAAAACAGATTTTTTAGTTTTTGATACCTGTTCCTATTTACCAAAAATATAAGGTTTGGTTCAGTTAAATTTCTGCCTACT
This sequence comes from Pyxicephalus adspersus, assembly GCF_032062135.1. Lineage (NCBI taxonomy): Eukaryota > Metazoa > Chordata > Amphibia > Anura > Pyxicephalidae > Pyxicephalus > Pyxicephalus adspersus. Next base: position 87,196,802 of record NC_092862.1, on the reverse strand, counting down.
GTAAATAAATTACAGATATTTTAGTGTTTGATACCTGTTCCTATTTACCAAAGAAGTCCGTTTTGTAAAGTGAAATTTCTGTCCTACTTTAAAATAAATACAGATATTTTAGTGTTTGATAGCTTTTCTTTTGCAGCAATAAAGACCATTTGGTACAGTTAAATTTCTAGCTTTCTGTAAAATAAATACAGATATTTTAGTGTTTAATATCTGTTCTTTTTTTACCAAAGCAACGGTTTGGTATAGTGAAATTTCTGTGCTACTTTAAAATAAATAAAGATATTTTAGTGTTTGATACCCGTTCCTATTTACCAAAGAGGACCGTTTGGTACAGCGAAATTTCTGTGCGACTCAAAAATAAATAAAGGTATTTTATTGTTTTATACCTGTTTCTATTGCTCAAAGAAAACTGATAGAGTGAAATTTCTTTCCTACTTTAAAATAAATACAGATATTTTAGTGTTTGATACCTGCTTCCATTTACCAAAGAAGACTGTTTGGTACAGGTAAATGTTTAGTCTACTGTAAAATAAATACAGATATTTTTGTGTTTGATACCTGTTCCTATTTTATTAACCAAAGAAGACGGTTTGTTACAGTGAAATTTTTGTGAGACTATAAAATAAATACAGACATTTTGGTGTTTGATACCTTTTTCTATTTACCAAAGAAGACAGTTTGGTACAGTGATATTTCTGCCTACTGTAAGGTACATACAGATATTTAAGTGTTGGATACCTGTTCCTATTTACCCAAGATGACGGTTTGGTGCAGTTAAATTTCTGTGCGACTGTAAAACAAATACTGATATTTTAGTGTTTGATACTTGTACAGTGAAATGTCTTGCCTTCTATAAATTAAAAAGAGATGTTTTAGTGTTTGATACCTGTTCCTGGGCTCTCCTTTCATCATTAATTACATTTAATGTGTTATTAATCAACTGTTACAACACCATGCTTTTGTCCAAATTCCCTATTTAATGTACAGCGCTGCGTAATATGTTGGCGCTATATAAATCCTGTTTAATAATAATAATAATTCACTGCTTTTCCAATTGGCTCTTAAGGGTTACTGCTGCTGGCCCAAGTTCCATACTCCTCCCTAGTAATTGGTTGGACTTGAACTCATAGTCCAACATGTGTTAAGGCAGCACTTTACCAACTGAGCTACCAGAAAAACTGCTTGTGAGAGAGTCTAAAAGATATGGCCTTCCTAGACATACAAACAGGACACCTAAGCTAAAGGAGGTTAGACTTCATGTGCCTGCTTTGACTGTATTTTTAAGACTTTTCTTTTTGAAATGGAGGTGATTTTGAAAGTGTAGGGGATGTGGGGAGGTAAAAAGAGTGGTTCAGCTGGTATGGAGATGCCAATTAAGATGGAAGGGTTGTTTGAGCCTGAAATGGGAAGGTTTCGGGATTTGGGGATGCTTGGGGAATGGGTGGTAAAGAAGAGGTAGGTATGAGCCTCAAAGAGGAAGGATGGGTGGAGTAATGGATCATGTAAAAAGTGTGGTGTAATGGGGCAATCTGTTCCCACTTTGTGGTGCAAAAAAAAAGCAAGACAGAGGCTTGAACATTTTTTCAATTTTGCTTTGAACACCTCAACACTCCAGTCTTTGAGACACCCTAACTTTTCCAACACATGCTAATTAACACCCAAACCTCCTCCATCAACCCATCCAAGCTTCTTGACAACACAACCTATTCCTTACACCTCTAGCCATTCATCCCACTAGGCTGCCCTTTCCTCCACACCCGCACTGATATGAACCACTTTAGCTGCTGTCCCCTACTTCTAATGACCTCAGTCTTTGCTTTCAAGATCTTCCTTCATTAATCACTAATTACCACCCTAACTTACACCGACCCAAGCTGCCTGACACCAACTCATCTTATGGGTCACCCCAACCTCTTTCTCATACCTTTTGCTATTTATTCCGCTGGGCTCCCCTTTCCACCACACATTGATATAGACCACTTTTTTTAATTGTATTTTTATTGAAAATTTTTCAACAGATTTACCCCCGTAAACCATTTGAATACAGTTTTCCATTTATGCCCAACTCGGGACAACTTTCATTGTTATCCAATGCCGTACACAAACTCCACCTCCATCTATCATGCTAACCTTAACCACCCTGCCACATATCATTCAAATGGAACCTCCATGTAGTCCCTGTTGACATATGACTTTTGAGCGACAGCACCCATTGGTCAACTTTCAGACTTATACAGCTTTTCTAGGAACGAAAGTCACCAATCAGTCGTAAGCCTCAGAAATCACTCATTGACATACAATTACCTGAAATGTTGCTATCAGGAATCAAATTCTTAATCTTCTGCACTCAGGACCATTATTCTACAGCTGAGCCACTATAAGAAGTACTTAGAAACAGGTTTAAAAAGTGGGGTCTGATAAAACAGTTAAAGCAGGCGCATGGAATCTAACCTGCTTTAGCTTAAATGTTCAGTTTGTATGTATAATAAGGCCATATCTTTTAGAGTCATTCACAAGCAGCTGGTTTGGGGGTCGGTGGGTAACGGCACCACTGGGGCAAATGTTATAACATGAGTTTTAGTCCAATCTGCAGCTTGGGAAGAGCAAGAAATTTGGGCTGGCAACAGTCACCTTTGTCAATGGAAAAGCCCCATATTGTTTTCGTAACCTCGAGTGAGACCCTGGATAACTGCTTTTTTGCAGGTAATATCCACCAGAGTCATACTCGGGAATACCGCTAGGGATTAAAAGCAGGTTTGAGGTAGTTAGTGATGCAAGGAGAGCTTAAAAGCACAGACTGAGGGTATTAGGGAACAGCAATGAAAGTGCTGGGAACAGTTTTTCCTTCTCTTTTGGTGAGGGAGAACAACGCCTCAAAGACTTGGATTTATTCCCGAAGAAAGACGCTCCATCCACGCTAGACAGGGAAGCCTCTACCTCTCTTTGCCCACTTTGGAACAAGGTCAAGGCAACTGGCAAACATCATCAGGAGGCACCTTGAAAGTTTTTTCTGGACGCTCTCCTGTTGCAGTTTTTTATCGAGTGGATGACGATCTGGTGCCCTACAGCTGTGGTGGATATAATGCAGTGTAATTTTTGTCCTTTTTTTTCTTTTCTCTTTTTCCTTTTTATATATATATATATATATATATATATATATATATATATATATATATATATATATATATATATATATATATATATATATATAAAGGCCCCAGATCTGTTTCTATTTCAGTGACTGCTGCTATCGCCCCAAGGCAGGGCGTCATTGTTAATCTTGGTCAAAGTTGTATTTGTTGTATTTATGTACCTCATTGAGTTAACTATTTTGTGGCTGCCGAGCCCATATCTAGCTTATGATCTCATCAGGATGATCTTTTGTTGAGCCATATTTCTAATGAGGAGATCATATGCCACATATGCCCTCAACCAACAGGGAATCTAGTTCGGGTCTTTTTTATTGTCTTGACCCGGATGAAATCTCCCTGACAAGATGGAGCTACTTGGAGCTCCTGGAAGCACGGGAGGAGCGGCTCCCCCCCGATGTCCGGGACTTTGTTTTTCCCGGGGGTCAGGGAGGGACCCGATCCTTGTTGTTCTAGCACATCATATTCTTGTAAGTTGGATGTTTGTTTTTTTTTTTTTGGCTCCCCATGGTTCCCTGTCCCGCCTCCCTCCATCTAGAGCTAGTTCTCGCAAAGATTTCCACTGAGATCACTTCCACACATTGGCTCAAAAAGGAATTATGATTTAATGTCTATTCAGCCACCCACGGTTTCTGCTACTTCTTCTGCTAACATAGCTCTCACATAATGTTCAGGGTCCTAATTCTCGGATTAAGAGGTCCAAAGCATTCCATTACTACAATACATATCTTCAAGCTTGTGGCTTAACGGCCAACCGCATAGAACTACAAACATTGTAACCAACCAGTGCTGTATCAGTAGCAGGAACCATGATATCTTAAGGTTCAAAAACATTTTTATAAGAAAAGAAAAATAAAAGAAGAACAAACAAATTACCTAATTAAAGATTTCCTTATAGTAGGATAATGTCAGACCCTCTGGGCCGGGAGCTTCCCCTGATGCAGCTCGGCGAATTGCTGCTTGTAGCTCAAGCAGTGTTATCGGTTTATCTAATATCTCTATAATGTCTGAGGACAATGTCGGTAAGTCGGAGGCACTGAGATATTCCTGTATTGCGATCTGGCGGCCGGGAGATGACCTACCACTAGAGTCTCCTCGTAAATTATACAGTAGACTGTAATAGTCATGGAAGGTGTTAGCAATGTCAGTGGTGGCGTGTGGCAGGGTGCCCAAAGAGGTTTTAATTTTAGGGATACACATGGCTGCCTTCTTAGACCTAAGCGCCCTAGCCAATGCCCTACCACAGTGGTTGGCATGTTCATAGTAGTACTGTTTGCAACGGGTAAGTTGTGTTTTAGCCTTTTCTCTGTACAGGGAGTTAATTTGTGTACGAGTGGCGAGTAGTAGGAGGTAGGTTTTTGATGGTAATTGGTTATGTTGGTGCCCAGCTAATTTCTGTAGTTTCCTATAAGGCACCCAATGAGGGCCCATTGGCATTTTTTCACACCTTACTGGGCGAGATATGGCCTAAAGTGAAAGGCTCTCTTATCTTGTTAGGTGACTCTAATCTAGCTCTTGGTCATATTTTGGATAAAACCAGTTTAAGCAGAGACCCCCCCAAGAAGAGTCATGGTCTCTCTCTTTTATTGAGAAAATATGATCTCATAGATACTTGGCGGGAAATGAACCCATCAGTCAGGGACTACACCTACTTCTCAGCGGCCCATTATCAGTACTCCCATATTGATCATGGTTTTGTCCAGTCCCACATGCTTCCAGGCTTACTTGGGGCTCGAATTTTGTCAACTCCTTGGTCTGACCATTATCCCTTAGCCATATACCTAACAGGCTTTTGCAGGACCCAAGCTGGGTTTAGATGGAGACCTAATGAAAGTTTGGTCTCCGATACATTGGTACAAGGAGAAATAGAAAACCTTTTACATGTTTTTTTCAGATCAATATTTCTAGCGATACATATATATTAGGGGTGAATTTATTAAAATAGGTTCCTCACGCAAAAAGGCTTATATTAAACTTATTGATGACCTTCCTAAAGAATACCACAGGCTACAGTTACAACACAAAAATGATCCTCATTCTGTGTTGAAATCTCAACTGGAGGCCAAAGGCACTGAACTCAACTTAATTCTCACAACTAGGGCAGAGAAATCTATACGTTGGTCAGCACACAAAATTTTCCTTTGGAGTGATAAGCCAGGCAGCCTCTTAGTTAATAAACCTAACCCTAGACTTATGACTCACGCCCTCCCTAAAATTAAGGTCAAGAATGGTAGGTTATCACAAAACCCAGAAAAAATCCTAGCAGTTTTTGAGGACTTTTATGCCCGAATATACAGTTCCAAAGACTCGACTTCTCGAGATGGAATTGATGGGTTTCTTCGAAATCTTAACCTTCCCAAATTGGATTCCAAACATAAAGAAATCTTGGAAAAGCCCTTTACGACTGAGGAATTGTATGGCGTTTTTAGATTTCTTAAAATGGGCAGCTCACCTGGCCTGGATGGCTTTTCTAATTTGTACTACAAAACATTTCGCTCAATTTTAGCTCCGCATTTTGTTGATTATTTTATTTTTTGAGGGAGGGGCACCCTGTCTCAGGCAATGCTAACAGAGCATTTAAAAGTGTGATTCCCAAATCGGGGAAGGATGCTTTGGAGGTAGCCAATTATAGGCCAATTTCTTTCATTATTTGTGACCTTAAACTCATGATGAGGATTCTTTCAATTCGACTGGGTTCCTTTTTAGGGGCCTACATCCATCCGAACCAGGTGGGCTTCATGCAACACAGGCAGGCCCCTGACCAAACGAGAAGGGCAATTGACCTCATAACATTAGTTAAACTCCAGATGGGATGGGGGACCTCAATGCTAATTTCCTTTAGCCTCCAAAAGGCCTTTGACAGTCGTTCCTGGAAATATCTGTTTAAGGTACTTTCCAGTATGGATTTTGGCTCCCATTTTACAAATTTGTGGTTTGCTCTCTATGATTCCCCAGAGGCGAAAATATCACTAGGGGGATTCTTTTCTAAAGCTATTGCGATTAGAACAGACAGGGATGTCCTCTTTCTCCCCTCCTGTTAGCCCTGGCAATTGAACCACTAGCAATAGCCATGCGAAAGGACCCAAATATTAAAGGAATTAGGTGTGGTCAAGTTGAACACAAATGTGCCCTATTTGCTGACGATATATTGATGTTTGTCACTTCCCAAACTACCACCTTGCCCAACCTCTTTAAACTTTTAGATGATTTTTTTCTCTATGCTCAGGCCTACAAGTAAATAAAGCCAAATCCCAAGCTCTTAATATAAATATTCCCTTAAGGTTGCTAGGAGCGATCAAAAGAAAATTTGATTTGAGCTGGAGTGAAGATTTCATCTAGTACTTGGGTATCAAGCTGTCCCCCTCTTACAGTGGCCTCTAGAGGCCAAACTATACTGCTTTGATCAGGAAACTCAATGCGGACATTCAGCGGTGGTCCCATTCACCCCCATCATAGCTGGGGAGGATTGCTGCTGTCAAAATGAATCCAGTTCCTAGGCTTCTTTATCTTTTTCGCACTCTTCCAATTCAGGTCGCCCTGAAAAAGATTGTACTCCTCCAATCTAAAATAATAAAGTTCATCTGGGCGGGCAAAAAGAGCAGAATCCGTAAAGATACTCTATTTGCTCCTAAGCAAATTTGGGAGTCCTTCATCTTAAATACTGCTATGTGGCGGCACAGGTGGCACAACTGTCACTGAGTACCTTGCATGGAGCCCGACCTCAATGGGTTGAGATAGAGAATCATGATGGTTTCCTGGGTTCTATAGAATCTCTCATGTGGCGCAAGAAAAAGCCAAGAGGGAATATAAAATGCCCGGCACTCCATTCAGCTCTGGGATAAATACTGCAATCACCCAAAGTTATCCTCCCAACACAAACTTCTAACTCCACTTTGGAATAAGCCGGATTTTCCGCCAGGTCAGCACCTAGAAAATTTTAATTGGTGGATCTTAAAGGGCTTTAGAAGAGTGAAAAAATTGATAGATGTTCGTTCGGTAGTTTCTTGGGATTATTTGACCAGTAAACCCGAAATCCCACCAACGGAACATTTTTGTTATAGACAATTGATTTTGTTTATCAACACAATAATCAGACAGGCCCTGAGGCCCATGCGATCCTCCCCATTCGAAAGCACTTGTTCATCAATAGCCTCCACAAGAGGGCAAATCTCTAGTATTTATTCAGCCCTAGTCTCCCCTTCTGGTAAACCTAAATATATGTTAGACTGGGAAGCTGAACTGGGTACCACATGGGAATTGGAGGACTGGTGGGATACTGTCCAAGATCTCCTTGAACACCGCGTTGGTGGAACCCAATTATAAAGTCACGCTTAGATGGTATCTCATTCCAGATAGACTGGAAAATGTTCCCATCAGTCTCCCCTTTATGTTTCCAAAGCTGCGATTCTAGAGGTTCTATGCTTCATATGCTTCATATCTGGTAGTCCTGTCCGATTGCTAGGGAATTTTAAGAAGAGGTATTTAAACTTTATAGGATTTTACAGCGTGAAATTCATAGCACCCTGGAGGCAGCCCTATTCAACAAGTTGACCATGACCCTTCCCAGACCGGCGATGAAATTGATCAAGATGATTTTACTGGCAGGTAGAATTTCTTTGGCTAAAGCTTGGAAGTCAACCTCAATATCACTAGATCCCATTTTTACCAAATTGAACTGGGTTATGATAAATGATAAACTTCGACAATAGTCAAATTTGATGACATTTGGGAGCCCTGGATTTCTTTCGATAGCACATAGAAAGTGATCTGCATAAAGTTACCTACTGATATAGTAAAATCTTCACTCAAGCTTTTCTTACTTCCTCTATTTCCCCTCCCCCCCCTCCCTTATTGTTTGTTGTTCTCTCATGTTAACGATTGCGACACAATTATATGTCACTACAATGTTAAAACACTGTTTACCATGTTTACTACTGTTTTTATGATAATCTTTATTTTTGACCGGTCTGGACTTTATTACTGTGTTTGTACGTTGTTTGTTTTGCCTTTTATATGCATACTGTATGTGTCTCTGTTCATCGCTTGCAATGTCTTGGTTATATTTCCATTTTTGAAAAATGTAATAAAAATATTGAAATAAAAAAGAAATACAGACCTATTTGACAAGCAGCTTGTCTGGTGGCTCAGTGGGTAAAGGGAGCACTTGAGCAAGTGTTAGACTGTGAGTTTGAGTCCCATGTGTGCCTTAAGTTTGAAAAAACTGGTGTCATAATCAATTTTTTCACTGTATGAAAAAAATGAAAGTTATAATCTAACCAGGAACCCCCACCCATCATTAACAATACCACCCCACCGCAAGCCATTGGGGATTTTATATAGTTAAAATACTATCACATAATGATATAAAAAAGAGAAAACATTCTTTACTTGATATGAAGTCTAAAGACACACATTAAGTGGGCTTTCAAAAAAATGTGATAAAATAAAATTAATTTTATCTATACTGTACTTATTAAAAGTTATTTGCATGATAATGCCTTCTTCATATTGAGCATAATTTTATTTCCTGTTGCAGGGCATGAAAAGAGTGACAGTGGCATCTTGCAGCAGATCACCACAAGCAGGCAAGAATGGCATGAAAAAGTTGTTTGTGATCTGCATAAGGAATTAGCTGACATCAGCAACGTGATGAAGGAATCAAGAAATCTAGCTGAGCTCTCTAACATGCTTTTGTTTTTACTTATATTTTTATATTTGCTTCTTTTAGAAAATGGAGGTCTTGATCCTTAAAGCTGGAAGGGATCTCCAAGAATTTATGTCAGAGTCCGATAGAAAGATTGACTTGTTTTTTCAGCAGTGTGAAGAAAAGAGAGACAACAAGGTCCCAAGAATCTGGCTGAGCTCTCTAACATGCTTTAGTTTCTCCTTACACTTTCACAGTCACCTCCATCACCCAGCCGAACCCAGTTTACCCTCTTCTTTACCACCCATCCTAACATCCATCCCAAGTTTCACACAACCACCTTCACTTTTACCGCCACCTCCATCATCCAGCTTACCTTCTTCTTTACCACCCACTGCTCACTCTCCATGCACCTTAACACTCATCCCATCCACGTGTCACACAAGCCCCTATACTTTCAAGGCCACCTCTATCACCCCGCCAAACTCAGTTTACCCTCCTTTTTAGCACCCACTGCCCAGGCACCCTAACATCCATTCCACCCACATGTCACACAACCATCCTACACTTTCACGGCCACCTCCATCACCCAGCTGCATCCAGTTTAACCTCTTCTTTACCACCCACTGCTCACTTCCCAGGCACCCTAACATCCATCTCACCCACATGTCACAGAACCCCTTCACTTTTACGGCCACCTTCATCACCCAGCCGAACCCTGTTTTCCCTCTTTACCACCCATATCTCACTCCCCAAGCGGTTAAAGTGGTGCATAGCAGTGTGGGTGTGGCGGAAAGGGGAGCACAGTTGGATAAATTTGGATTGAGGTGTAAGAGATAGGTTGGGGAGATGTAAGGATGGGTTGGTGTCTGTCACCTTGGGTGGGTGGGTGGAACTTAAGGTGGTAAATACCATGTGTGGGTAAAGTCAGGGTATCTCAAGGGGACTATAGTGAAGCTGTGTTGTCAAAACAAATCGGCTAAAATGAGAATATGACTGAGTGGCAAAACTTCTATCTCCCCGTCTATCTTTTTTGCCCTCCCCTCTTTCAAATTTCACAGTTTGAAAAAGTTGTGTACCCCATACACATCTCACTGTTTACATAATCCATTATCCCCAACTCTCCTTTTTAAGGTTCTCACAACTCCCTTCACTTACACGGCCACCTCTATCACCCACTGCTAACACAACATTCTCTTCCATCACTGTCGTCCATTAGGGTTGCTAACCTTAACCACCCTCTAATATGTCATTCACATGGAAGCCCAATGTAGCCCTTGCTAACTGACAACACCAACCATTGATCAACTTTGAGCCCTATTCAGTCTACAAGAAACATATCTCACCAATCAGTCGTAAGCCTCGGGAATTCCTCGCCAATACACACGACCATCTGGAACGTCACTCCTGGGAAAGAAACTCACGACCTACTGCTTGCCAAGCCACCACCTTAAGTGCTTGGAAACTGCTGCAAAATGGAGTCTTTCTGACTCTTTGACAAGCAATTTGTCTGGAGTGTAAAAGTGGCGCTAGAGCAAATTTTAGACAAATTTTAGGCAAATTTTAGACCCCACCTGTGTCTTCAGAAGAGCGTGGAATTTGGGTCGGAAGCAGTTAACTTTGTGCTTGAGAAAGCCGTTGACACTGGTGACAGTCCAATTACATTTTTTACACTGTATGAAAAATTAAATTTAAATCTGACTAGGGAACCCCACCCATCATTAACATATACCATCCTCAAGCTAGTGGGGATTTTATATAGTTAAAAGTACTATCACATCATGATATAAAAAAGAGAAAACATTCCTTATTTGATATGCAGCCTAAATACACTGACTTCAAATGGCCATTAAAAATAGATCATCTGTGAACTATAAAAGAATGTTTACCTATGAAATAGAAGTGAAGTGCGGATGAGAAGTTTATGGTCCAAACCAAAAAATGTTGTTGCTTTAGCATGTTGAAATCAGATTCTTCAATATACATCTACCCTTGTAAACACATTTTCTGGTTCTGAAACAGAAATGCAAGCTTTTTTTGACATTTCTTACTTAATAGGATAAAACATTGCAAATTAAAGATGTCAAACACAGAAAACACGTTCTTAGTCTTAATTTCGTCATTATCTAAAAACAAACTGTTTTTTCCAACTACAACTCTGTATAAAGCGTCTGGTAAACCTTTGTTAATGCCAGATGAAAACACATGCACTAATGTGTAGAAACTTGGGACTAACCCTTGTAAACACATTTTGCTCTTTCTAGAAAGTAAATGAAAACTTATATTGACAACACTTAGTTGATGGTACAGAACATTGCAATTGGAGATGTCAAGCACAGAAAACATGTTCTTTCTCTAAATTTCTTAGTTATCCTAAAACAAGCTTTCTTCTCCATTTTAAGTTGTAGCTGATACATTTTAATTATGGAAACATAATTGGTAAACATATACACGCTTCCTATTTACAAGTAAATATCGTCTTCTATGAATATTCAATAACAACCTTTATTGTTATACATTTTCCCTTTAGATTTTCTAAGCATGTAAAGAGATTGTAAATAGCCTTAGAAAGCCTCTGGTAAACCTTTGCTAATGCTAGATGAAAAAAAATACAGTAATGTGTAAAAACTAGTGAAAACCCTTGTTTCACTTGGAGATGGCTGTGAAAGTGTAGGGGCTTGTGTGACATGTGCGTTGGATGGATGTTAGGGTGCCTGGGAGTGAGCAGTTGGTGGTAAAGAAGAGGGTAAACTGTTTTCGGCTGGGTGATGGAGGTGCCCTGAAAAGTGTAGAGGCATGTGTGACACATGGGTGAGATGGATGTTAGGGTGCATGGAGAGTGAGCAGTGGGTTGTAAAGAAGAAGGTAAGCTGGATGATGGACGTGCCTGTGAAAGTTTAGAGGGTTGTGTGACACTTGGGATGGATGTTAGGGTGAGTGGTAAAGAAGAGGGTAAAACTGGGTTTGGCAGGGTGATGGAGGTGACCGTGAAAGTGTAAGGAGAAACAAAAGCATGTTATAGAGCTCAGATTCCTTGATTCCTTCTTCACCTTACTAATTCCTTATGCAGATCACAAACCACTTTCTAATGCCATTCTTGACTGCTTTTGTTGAACCACCGCAAGATGCCAGTGTCACTCTTAGTAGGACCTGCAACAGGAAATAAAATATGCTCAATATAAAGAGGGCATTATGATGCAAATGACATAGCAATGTAATAAGGATAGTAAAGATAAAAGAATGGGTATTTTATCACATTTTTTTGGAAAGCCCATTTCAAGTTACAGTCTTTTGGCTGCATACCAAAGAATGTTTTCTATTTTTTATATAATTATGTGATAGTACTTTCAACTATATACAACTATATAGCTTGGGGTGGGGTGGTATTGTTAATGAGAAGTGGGGGTTCTTGGTCAGATTTTAACTTTCATGTTTTCATATAGTGAAAAAATTGAATTTGACACGGTCACCAATTTCATATTACCCTGATTAGTATGAATATGAAAAGACACTTTAATTTTATATTCATGTTGATTCAAGTAGGGATTTGTCGCTTTTGTCTTACTATGATTAGTTGTAAAAGGAATGGTCTCAAAGTGAAGCCACAAGAAGGATGGGTGGAGTAATGGATCATGTAAACAGTGGGGTGCAAGACTAAGATATGAACTCTCTGTCAAATTTGCTTTGAACACCTTCACTCCTGCCTTTGAGACACCCCAACATTTCCAACACATGGTAATTCTCACCCTAACTTCCTACATCACCCAATCCTAGGGGCTTACATCTACTAATTACATCACTCTCTGCGTTCAAGCTCTCCCTTCATCACTAATTACCATCCTAACTTCCACCAACCCAAGCTGCCTGACACCAACCCATCCTATGGGTCATCCCAACCAATTTACAATGCCTCTACACATCTATTCTACAGGGCTCCGTCATCCACCACTTAAACTGCTCTCCCTTACTACTAATCACCTTAGTCTTTGCTTTCAAGCTCTCCCTTCACCACTATTTACTACATCTGACCCAAGCTGCATGACAACAACCCATCCTACAGGTCACCACAACCTCTTTTTTACACCTCTATTCAATCATCATGCTGGGATCCCCTTTCCTCCACACTGCTATCTATCACTTCATTGCTGTTCCTTTTTACTAATGCCCTCAGTCTGTGTTTGTAAGCTTTCACTGCATCACCAATTACCTCAAACCCATTATTAAGCAACTGTTATGATACCAAGCTTCTGCCCAAACTCACAGTTACTCCATTCGGCTCGCACGCATCCAACCTCCAAAGGCTTTCTCAATCACAAAGGTGACTGTTGCTAGCCCAAATTTCACACTCTTCCCGAGCCACAGGTGGGACTTGACCTCATGGTCTAACGTGCTCAAACAGTGCCTTTAAACACTGAGCCAACAGACAAGCTGCTTGGTAAAAAGTCTAAAAGATATGGCCTTATTAGACACATAAACTGGACACTTATGCTAAAGCAGGTTGGACTCCATGTGCCTGCTTTGACTGTATTATAAGACCCTTCTTTTCGAAGACATTTAGAAGACATTTAGAAGCACTTCATGTGGTGCCTCAGGTGTAGAGCGCTGGTCCTGCAAGCAGAAGGTCGTGAGGTTTATTCCCGGTACTGACATGTGTTAACAAGTGACTTCTGAGGCTGCTGGGCTCTGCTTTCCACCACACCTGCATTGCTGTGAACCACTTTAATTGCTGTCCCTTACTACTAATGACCTCAGTCTTTGCCTTCAAGCTCTCTTCACTTATTGCCATCCTAACTTCAACCGACCCAAGCTGCCTGACATCAACCTATCCTATGGGTCATCCCAACCTCTTTTTTACACCTCTAGCCATTCATCCCACTGGGATCCCCTTTCCTCCACACTGCTATGTTCCACTTTCATTTCTGTTCCTTAATACTGATGCCCTCATTCCGTGCTTTTAAGCTCTCCTTGCATCACTAACTACCTCAAACCTGCTTTTAACCCCCCTAGCGGTATTCCCGAGTTTGACTCGGGGTGGATTTTACCTGCAAAAAGCGGTACTTGAGGTCGCTAAAATAATTAAAAAAAACACTTACCTTATCTTTTGGCGTCCTCCGGCGTTCATCCGTTTAGGTCCTCCAAGGCTTCCTCCTTCTTCGATCTTCTCCCCGCGACTGCACTGACGTTCTCAGGGGTTTCCCGGTGATGTTGGTGCATGCGGCGGTTCGTGTGTGAGGTGCAATGGGAAAGTCAAATATTTTTTATTGGATTCAGTACAAAATAACTGTATTAAGTCTAAAACAAAGAAATCTTTATATATATATATATATATATATATATAATTATAATATACATCTATAATACATGCTACTGTACATTTATCTTACTGGTTCCTTTATTATTTAAAGTTTAATATTACATTTATTAAATATTGGACATATTTTGGAGAGTTGTGCCTAAAAATTATAACCCTACAATGTAATTAAATTCCATGCAAAACATGTAACGCTTTTTGCAAGAAAGTATGGTCCTAATTAGAACGCTATGGGAGTTGGGCGACTGTTACAATACCAAGTTTCTGTCCAAACTCACAGTTATTCCATTGGGCCTGCAAGGGCTTTCTCAATCACAAGAGTAAATTTTGTGAAATCAAAGAGTAAATTTTGTGAAATCAAGAGTAAATCAAATTTCACACTCTTCCCGAGCCTGTATAATATATGGCCTTCTGTAAAAGATAGACCCTTCTTTTTGAAGATACTTCTAAGCACTAAATGTGGTGGCTGAGCTGTCGAGCAATGGTTCTGCAAGCAAAAGATCGTGAGTTCTTTTTCCAAAAGCATCGTGTCAGGTGATTGTATGTGTCGACAAGTGATTTCTGAGGCTAATGACTGATTGGTGACAGTCATCTGTCAGCAAGGACTACATGGGGGTTCCACGTGAATGACATGTAGCAGGGTGGTTAAGGTCAGCATGATACGTGGAGGTGGTGTTAAACATAGGATAGCTGGACGGAAGTTACCCAGAGTGCGGCGTGAATGGAAAACTGTTAAGATGGGTAATGGGTGATGGATGATGGAGGTGGCATTGAAAGTGCAGTGGTTGTGGGATGTTAGGGTGTTTATGCTTAGCAACCCTGGTGGTTGATGGTGATGGATAATTGGGGTTGTGTTAGGCATAGAATAGCTGGATGGAGCTTTCCCACACTTGGGGAGGGGGTGGGTAATGGAGTTGATGTGGAAATTGTAGGGGATGTGAGGTGGTAAAGAGAGAGTTTCATCTGGGCTAGAGAAATGCCAATTAAGGTGTAAGGCTTGTGGGGTGCCTGGGGAGTGTGTTACCCATAGGATTGCAGGGCAAAGGCTGTCCATAGGGAAGTGTGTTAAGTAGGTGTGTTAGGTAGGTCAATTGGGATGTCCTCCTGATGTTGATGAGGTATACAGCAAGGTTTGTTGTGAAACATAGGTTAGCTGTAGGTGGTACACTGCCTTCAGATGAGTAATGGAGGCTGTGTTGAAAATATAGTATTGTGGAATACTAGGGCGGCAGTGCAGTGCAGTGGGTGGTAAAGAACTGAATGTGGCTGGGTGATGGGGGTGGCCTTGAAAGTGTAGGGGGTTGTGTGACACATGGGATGGATGTTAGTGGTGGCCACAGCAGATGTTGTAATTGTGGGTCTGCAGGGTGTGGTCGTGGACAGCATGTGGTGGCGGCTGCAGGGTTTATTCTGGGGCCTCATGTGTCAACCACATTGGGGGTTTTTAACTGGGTCTGCATGTGAAAGCAGAAAAAGATAGACAGAGGAGAGATAAATGGAAAGTTAGGTAAATCGAAGTTACTGGACTGAAGGGTGAGGTGTCTTGAAATATATGCATTTAAACAAGACACAGACCAACATACTAGAAAGAGAACTCAGAACTCAGAGGAAGGTAGAGAAAGGTAGGACACAGGATGTAGCATGGCAAAGGAACCATTCAAAGTAAAACTAAGGGGAGGACAAGGAAACACGAACACTGATTTAATTCAGACCACAGGACCACAGAAAGTTAAGGAATAGAAAATCGTTGAAGCTGACCAATACTCAAACAATAGCATAAAATAATGTTAACAGACTTGCTGGGATGGATAAATATGAAAGGGCTGTAATTTTTTTTATGTTGAAAATACTGTGGGTGGTCTTACCAGAAGCTTATGTTTCTCATGTGAGCTCTGCTAAAAGGAGGATCAGGCAGTCTAAACCCTGATCTTTACTTTCTACAGAGATCTCAACTTGAATCCACTGCACTCTACTAGTTGTTACATATCATCTAAAAGGTCAGAAGTATGTACTTACCCGATCTGAACATTTCTCCTCCAGCTGAAATAAAGTGTTCTTAAAAATGCATCTTGGTCACTTTTTCCTGAAAGGGGATTGCTTAACTCCATTACCCCAAAGTTCTTTTAAAAACTAAAGGGTAAAAAAAGACGTGAAAAGCAAGAAAACTAGCAACAAGGCAACCCAGTGTGTGCTAGGGCCAAGCCATCTCTGGTATACATATACAATTATAGATGCTTAATTTATATTGGATGAAGCAAATTGTATCCTGTGTATATGTCCCACACATACCACATGTGTATTTGGGACTCCTGTGCCTAGATTCTTGGGAAGGCTCCTGACACAGATTTGAACAGGGCTCCAACAAAGAAAAATTCAGCAACTTATGTGATTACTTATGTCAAGGATATTATGGTCAACGTTTTGTCATAGGGGATTGTGTTTGACATTATTTTTATCCTTGAGAAACACTTCATGCTAGACATTTTTTTTTTACAATTACATTTATAGGTAAGTTTTGTTTGAAATTGCAGAAAAAAACAGAATTCTATTTCCAAAATGTTATTGTCTTTGTAACTTACTGTATATTTTACTGATATGTCAAATAATTGTATCAGACTTCAAGATGCTTTCTGTGAACTACAAAAGAATGTTTCCTTATGAAATAGAAGTGAAGTGCGGATGAGAAAGTTTAGGTCTAAACCAAAAAATGTTGTTGCCTTTAGCATGTTGAAATCAGATTCTTCATGATGCTATGAGCAGCAGGGGTACTATGATGCTAAGAGGGGTAACTGCTTTCGCTGTGAAGGCAAAGGACATATTTACTACCATGACTCCGGTAGAATAGATGAAAACGTACATTCTTTAATTAACCCCTTTATCCCCATTCAACACCCCAATCCCCTTAATAAAACACACTTTCTTTTGGTATAAAATTTGGCTATAGCGGCCCATTTTTCTGCTATAACCTCAAAACTGTATGTTTAACATACATCCTATACCAATGACAATAAACATTTAAAAAAACATTTTCGAACTCTTTTAACAGTCCCAGTTATACTATTTTGAAAGGTCCATGAGAGAACCCTCTTAAACCAACTCTTCCCAAGATACCACTGCTCACCACCACAGGCTCCCAGCCGCACAACACCGGCTCGGGAACGGTTAGCGTGCATCCAATGTCGTGTGGGGCTCTACTTGCCAAAACTCCATACTGTGATGGGTTACAATTCCCCTGAGTTTTACCTCCCATGGATCAACCACCAAACTGCCACCAGCCGTAGGCATGACCCACTTATGCTTGCGAGCACCTCTACATTCTCAGTGCCCTTTGCACTCCATCTTGTATTAAGAATTAGAGTGAACCCTGTCACTCCCGAGAAACAAGTGCGGTTCCTTTTCTAAGTTCTTGTGTCTCGCCACCAGACCCCCATTACTGGTCACGAACCTCCCCATCTCCTTAATAACCTTTATGCAAGCTTTATTTAGTTTATCTACAGACTTCGAATTACGCCTAACCCTTCTTGCCACTATATCAGACTACAAAAACAGTCTGGTCGGAAACAAACTATGCAGCCTTAAAAAATCTAATTTTATGTCCCGAATTAGTTCACACATAGCACGAGCCCCAATATCATTGCCCCCAGCATGAATAAAAACAACATCTAGAGGCCTTTCCAGACGAGCAAATCTGCTGATCTAAGGCACCACACGGCTCCACTGCATACACGGGATGCCTATCCAACGGACTTGCGCTGTCTCCCTGGACACACCTAACTGCCTTCCATTTGGCCTAATATCTGCCGGTCTGGAGCCCCAGCTCACAAAAGAGTGTCCTATGATCCAAATAAGACACACTGTACAATCTGGAAAGAGAAAATTAACACAACTTCCACCAGTTTATTTGTAACCCAAGGACCTCCTCCCCACCGTAACCAACCATTTCCTTTTTTTAAGCTACCCCACCACGTCCACCGCATTGCAAACAGTGGGGGCGAATATACAGCTGGAACCGCCTCGATTCCCAGTGACCAATTTGTTTTATAACCTCTTCACTCAATCGCCACCTAGCCCCTTCCGTCGCAGCTCAATACGAAATGAATGCAAGGAATGCTCACCCCCATTCCTCCCAGAAGCCACTATACACGTCTATACACAGCCACAAAATGAAAGGGAGAGACAAATATACTCCCCCACAGCTTGTACCGGGCAGGCCCTAGAGTCTGGAACAGCCTTCAACTCCAACCATACACCCCTAGCTGATTGGTCTGTTTTTGATCTTCTAACCCAAATAACCACCCTGCCATCTTCCAACCTGATATCCTTAGCCAACAAGCACTGTAGGGCCACAAAAAACGTGACCACAAATAAAGCACAGAACAAAACCACCTCAAAACCATCCACACATTGTATACCCACCTGGTGCAGCAACTCCACTAACAACTCAAACAATACCGGCCTCCTGGTGTCCCTGAGCACACTCCTCTTTCCGGTATCCATGTAAGGCTTGCCGAACAACAAAACCCTTAGTGCCATCCTGCCAACCCATCAATTTAAATCAAATGGCCAATGCCGCCAGCTTCCTGGCCATGGTTGTACCGGACACCCCCTTCTGAAAATTATGCACCATAAATAACAACATCACAGCCCCATCCCCTTTAGAATGCCCATCCACCCCTTCAGTTTGCAAAAACAAAAACCACTCCCTTCAAGTCCCCACATACAACTTCCATGTTCCAGAGCTGACCGACCATTGTATCAGACCCGCGGTAATCCCCTGATCACCTTCCACATCTCCGGTGTGCAAGGAGTGCCCCTTTCCGCTGCCAATGTGCCGCTTCTCGAAAACAAGAAAGAGTCAGCGATAACATTCTCCCAAATCTTGCAAGGGAAGCTCCACAAATGGGCCTGCCACAGTTGTTCAACTTGGCCGTGATCACCCCCGGATTCCGCAAAGCTAGCAACAAACTCCTAGCTTTAGGGGGCACACTTCCCAACCTGCATTGAATTCTAAACCCCTCACTAAAACCTGCCTCCAAAACCCCAGCCGCCACCCTATCAGGATACCTACTGAGGAAAACTTGCATGTTTTCCACCCTCACCGGCGTCCTGCAAGATTGCCGGAACGACCCTTTCCCTTACTTGGGCAGCGAGCGAACGGGTGCTGACCCCCACATCCCGAACATTAATGTTTGAATCCACATGTTGCTCCAAATTTGCAGGCTCCCTCATTGTAAATCCAGCAGGGTCCCCTACGCTTAACTGCCACGGGCCCATCGACGCCCCCAAGAAACTACTGAGGCCCCATTTTGCCGATGTCATCAGTTGCGTCCACAAGCTAATATCCTTGTGGTCCCACCTCATGCCTGGCCGCATTGCTTTTCTCTGATGAAATTGCTTGTCATTGCAAAGCCATGTCACACCCCCGTATAACCCTGTGTGCTTCACTAATGGCATCTAGGTAACAAAAGAGAGCTGAACAATGTTCAGGCACCTTTTCACCAACTAGGCTGGCCATGATAGCAAAGGCTTGTAACCAATTCTGAAATGTGCATGGTATTAACTGCCACAGCCCTCCTTCTCCTCCCTCTGCCTCTTACCCTCATGTACTTTTGTGTCTCTAGCTCCAAAGCACCCCACAGGTAGCAGAGAAAATATTTCCTCATACTCACCCCTCAACACACGCTCGCACACTTCCTGCGGTAAATGCGATCCTACGTATACCTCCCCCTAAGCACCATCTGCTATGCTTGCATTGCTGTCCCCCAAAGCCCCCTTTTTTTTTTCACAATCCCCGCCACTGCCACCCCACCTTCCGAATGTACAGATGATGGGGATGACATGCCACTTCCTCCCAGAGACAACCGCTCCCTTGCCCCCACCGCCAAGGGACGCCTAGGCTCACCCATGAAGTCTGCACTCTGACCAACCCCCTGCCCCACCTGGCCCCCTTTCCATGCCTCCACATCACCGAATTTCAACAATAATTCCTGCAGTCCTTTCAATAAACTACCGGCATCCCCAAAATCACCCCCCCCTGTACCCCAAATCCCCCCTTAGTATCCAATTTAGGAAACAAAGTTCCCAAGCCCCCAAAGGCTGCCCCGCACTAGCAGCCTGCTAGGCTCCCCCCTTGTACACTAGTTGGTTCTGTAACCAGGCCACTCCAGGGACTGTAGCCTCCTCTCTCAGTCTCCCTAACAGGGTCTCAATGTCCTCCATAACCAGGTATTATGTGGATAAACCACACAAAAATTTCCTTTCCCTGAGGATTGATTTCTTATGAAAATGACCTCTTCCCTCAGGCTGAGCCCCTTTATATAGCTGACCCTTGACACGGCCCTCAGACCTCATATCCCTTAGCCAATTAATTTAAACCTAAACAATCAATCTTCCATTTTCCCGCCTTCACTATCCACCCAGTCATGTGCCGTTCGCCTATATATATATTTTTTTTCCCTATTGCTACAGGCCCTCTTTCTTGGGGCCTTGTTGTCTCTCTTTTCTTCACACTGCTGAAATAACAAGTCAATCTTTCTATCGGACTCTGACATAAACTCTTGAAGATCCCTTCCAGCTAAACATGCTTGTTTCCTTATGAAATTGAAGTGAAGAGTGGATGAGGAGTTTATGGTCTAAACCAAAAAATGTTGTTGCTTTTAGCATGATGAAATCAGATTCTTCATTATACATCTAAAAATGTTGCAAATTGATATGATGCTATGAGCAGCAGGGGTACTATGATGCTATGAGGGGTAACTGCTTTTGCTGTGAAGGCAAAGGACATATTTATTACCATTCTTAGGGTCTTTTTGTCTCACTTTTCTTCAGACTGCTGAAATAACAAGTCAATCTTTCAATCGGACTCTGACATAATTTCTTGGACATCCCTTTCAGCTTTAAGAATCAAGACCTCCATTCCCTAAAAGAAGCAATAATAAAAATATAAGGAGAAACAAATGCATGTTAGAGAGCTCAGCCAGATTCCTTGATTCCTTCATCACCTTGCTAATGTCAGCTAATTCCTTATGCACATCACAAACAACTTTCTCATGCCATTCTTGCCTGCTTGTGGTGATCCGCTGCAAGATGCCACTGTCACTCTTTTCATGCCCTGCAACAGGAAATAAAATTATGCTCAAAATAAAGGGGGCATTGTGATGCAAATAACATAACAAAGTAACAAGTACAGTAAGGAAAAAAATGGGTATTTTATCAAATTTTTTTGGAAAGCCTATTTCAAGTTACGGTCTTTAGGCTGCATACCAACCAAAGAATGTTTTCTCTTTTTTATATCATTATGTCATAGTACTTTCAACTATATAGAACCCCCACTAGCCTAGGGTGGGGTGGTATTGAGGAGTGGGGGTCCTTGGTCAGATTTTAACTTTCATTTTTTCATATAGTGAAAAAATTGAATATGACTGTCACCAGTTTCATATGACCCTGATCAGCATGAATATAAAATGAAAGACACTTTCATTTTATATTCATGTTGACTCAAGTAGGCAAAATCAAACTACCTAGAGGGAGGGATTTGTAACTTTCGTTTTACTATGATCAGTAGTTAGTAAAAGGAATGGTCTCAAAGTGAAGCATCACAGACCACTAATTTTACAGACTCTGGACTGCGCATGTGCAACTGTTCAAGGCAGGTGTGGCGGAAAGGGGAGCACACTGGGATAATGGATAGGGTGTAAGAGATAGGTTGGCGAGCTGTTGTCCCTGTCTTTCTTTTTTGCACTCCCCTCTGTCAAACTTCACAAATTGAAAAGGTTGAGCATCCATCCCATACTGTTTTCAAAAACCATTAAGGCCAAACTTCCTTTTTACGGCTCACACAAGCCCCTTCACTTTCACAGCCACCTCCATCACCCAGTTCACCCTCTTCTTTACCACCCACTGCTAACGCCCAAGGCACCCTAACATCCATCCAACATCAGCCCTTACAATTTAACACCAACCTCCATCACCCAGCCACATCCAGTTCTTTACCACCCACTGCCCTGGCACCCTAACATTCCACAACCCTTTACTTTCAACACAATCTCCATCACTAATCTGAAGCCAGTTAACACACTCAGCCAACCTAAGTCTCACAACAACCCTTCCTGACAACCTCACCAACATCAGGAGAACATCCCAACCCACCACCTAGCTATCCTTTGCCTAACACAACCTCCTCTTCCATCACTGTCATCCATTAGGGTTGCTAAACTTAAACACCCTCCAACATGCTATTCACATGGAATACCCATTATTACATTGCTAACTGACAACCTCAACCACAACACTCATTGCTCAACTTTGAGCACTATTAAGCCTCAAAGGTACATATCTTATCAATCAGTCGTAGGCCTCGGGAGTTCCTCGTCAATACACATGACCACCTGAAACATCACTCCTGGAAACAAACTCACAATCTACTGCTTGCACGACTATTGATCCCCCACCGAGCCACCACCTGAAATACTTGCAAACTGTTGCAAAAAGAGGATCTTATAATACAGTCAAAGCAGGCACATGAATCCTAAGGTGCATGTTTTTTGTTTGTCTAATAAGGCGGTATCCTTCTGATTGTTTGACAAGCAGCTGCTCTGGTGGCTTGGTGGGTAAAAGGGACGCTTGAGCAAATGTTAGACTGTGAATTTGAGTCCCAAGTGTGTCTTGGCAAGAGTGTGGAGTTTCTGCCAGTAGCAGTTAACCTTAGGCTTGAAAAAGCCATTGTGCAATCGAGGAAACTGGTGACAGTCATATTCAATTTTTACACTATATGAAAAAATAAAAGTTAAAATCTAACTAGGGATCCCTACCCATCAATACCAATACAACCCCACCCCAGACCATTGGGGATTTTATATAGTTGAAAGTACTATCACATAATGATATAAAAAAGAGAAAACATTCTTTACTTGATGATATGAAGCCTGAAGACACTGACATCAAATGGGCTTTCAAAAAAACGTGATAAAATAACCATTATTTTATCTATACTGTACTTATTAAATTGTATTGTTGTTTGCATGATAATGCCCTCTTCATATTGAGCATAATTTTATTTCCTGTTGCAGGGCCTGAAAACAGTGACAGTGGCATTTTGCAGCGGATCACCACAAGTAGGAAAGAAGGGCATGAGAAAGTTGTTTGTGATCTGTATAAGGAATTAGCTGATATTAGCAAGGTGATGAAGAATTAACAAAATCTGGCTAAGCTCTCTAACATGCTTTAATTTCTCCTTACACTTTCACGGTCACCTCCATCACCCAGCAGAACAAAGTTTACCCTCTTCTTTACCACCCACCCTAACATCCATCCTAAGTTTCACACAACCCTCTACACTTTCACCGCCACCTCCATCATCCAGCTAACCTTCTTCTTCACCACCCACTGCTCAGTCCCCAGGCACCCTAACATCCATCCCACCCATGTCTCACACAAGCCCCTACACTTTCACGGCCACCACCATCACTGAGCCGAACCCAGTTTACCTTCTTCTTTACCACCCACTGCTCACTCCCCAGGCACCCTAACATCCATCCAACCCACATGTCACACAAGCCCCTACACTTTAATGGCCACCTCCAAGTGAAACAAGTTTCCACTAGTTTTTACACATTACTGCATGTTTTTTTCTGTTTCAATTTCTTTTTTAGTTTTTATTTTAATCATACAAACAAACAAGCCAACATAAAATGTATCATAAGTTTTTCGTATTTCCACAAATTATACCTAAACAGAATAATCTCTATACAACACAATCTTCAAATGTCTTTAATTATGTATGTCTATCCCAACTTTTAATATTTCTCAGTTCTAGTTATTACTTAATCTCTATCTTTTATTAGAATTGTTGTCTCGATACACAGTATACTCCTAGTTGGCTCATTTTTGTATTGTCAACTGCTTCCCCACTCCCACCCCCCTCATATATTCCTCAGTGACAAAACTATACACTATAACCCTTTACCTATTTTCACACTCAAAACAAACGTGTAATTAATTTATTAATAAAAGGAGAAAAAGTATTAATACCTTTTCCTTTATTACAACATAATTATACAAAAAAACTACTTCTATTTATTGATTCCATCCAAAGAAAAGAAAAAAAACCTGTGACTTGTGAATCTTCATCCAAATCATATTTAAATTAGTGTAATTAGTATTAGTTTTCTTTACAACTCAGTTAAGCTTGACATATAAATACTCTTAACATATTACATATACCATTGATAGCCAAGGAAGAAGGGGGGACAGGGGGCAGGCCAGCTGACATATATGAAAAGGGAACATGTATTACAACCTAGATAATCAATAATGTAACTATATGGTCAACATTGACCGATCCAACCGTTATTCATATAGTGCTCAATCCATTGTGACTATATTTTTTGAAATTTAGGAACCAAAGCCGTCAATATCGCTCTCATTTTTTCGTTCACAAAGAACCAGGACATTTTTTTTTAACTTGTTGCATTTTGGGGGTTTTGGACCACCATGCTTTGGCATGAACAGGTACATTATCAATTTAAGTTGAGCCTTAGTACAGGACAATAGTTTCAAACACAAAAGTGCCTCTGATGTTTTTTTAGGAAATGCGGAACCTATCAAAGTATAAGCTATTTGATATACCTTGTCCAAAATGTTCTTATTTTAGGACACTCCCACCATATATGATAGGGAGTTCCTGCTGTATTACATCCCCTTAAACATTTACCCCCACAGGTCGGCTGGAACTTGGTAAGCCAAGATGGAACCATATACCATCTTAACATCAATTTATAATTGGTTTCTACCGCTGAAGCGTTAATGCTACTATGGGCCACTGTAGACCATATCTGATTCCAATCTTCCTGTTGCAATAACATGCCCATGTCTGCCTCCCATTTGGATATATAGGATGGTATTGCCAGACTTGTTTGAACAAAAGTATTATACAGAGCCGATAAAACTCCTTTTACCTTTACATTCTGTAGACACTGTCTCTCAAACCACATCACATTGTAACTTCCAACTGCTAATCTCAGCCTAGTTTGTATAAAATGTCTGATCTGCAAATACCTAAAAAGTTCCTCAGGTGGGACTTCATATTTTTCTGTAATCTCGCTAAAAGAATAAATCCTTGCCGTGTTAGTAAAATGACAAATTCTATATAGGTCCTTTTCTTCCACCAAGAGAAACGCCTCGGTTCCTCCAGACCAGGAGGAAACAATGGGTTCCCATTATAGAACTTACTGGGCTATGGCCAGACATAAGGCTCCCCGTATATTTAATAAAATCCTATATTTTTAATGTATGTCTCAGTATTGGGTTGGTAATGTGGCGCCCTTGTACCTCTGGAATCCTGAGTAAAGTTTCTACTGAAATTGGTGCCACCACTGTTTTTTCAATGGAAACCCATTTAGGAATATTTTGGGCATGATATTGTAACAAGGGAGTGACTTGGGCAGCTTTATAGTATGAACTCAAATGCGGCACAGATAAGCCGCACAAGTTCCTAGATTGATATAAAGTATGTCTAGGGACTTGTGGGCGCTTTGCCCCAAAATATATTCTAACATTTGTAGCATTTTTAATAAATGCCTAGGCATAGCTAATGGAAGAACTCTCAAAGGATATAGGAACTTTGGTGACCAGGATTACCATTACTATGGAAGTTATACAGCCCAACCATGAGATTTGATAGCGTTTCCATGTTACTAATAAACCTATCAGGGATATTACCGCTATACAAATGATCATATAATGGGAGAATATATATACCATAACAGCTAAGTCTTTTTAAATCCCATTGAAAGGAAAATGATTCTTTCAGCAATTTTACCACTTCTATTGATAGATTAATATTAGGAGCCTTACATTTTGATTTATTTAACTGCAGCCCGGAGAAGGCCTGAAAACTTACCATTACCTTCATCAAATTGGGCAAGGTTACCATGAGACTTGTCAAACTAAGGAGAATATCGTCCACAAAAAGGCAGAGTTTGTGTTGTTCCCCATTCATCTCCATACCCTGAATGTCAACATAATTTCGAATAGCTATAGCCAGAGCTTCAACTGCCAATGCAAAAAGCAATGGCGACAGTGGGCAACCCTGCCTGGTGCCCCTGCCTATAGAAAATCGTTCTGAAGGATAGCCCATATATTGTATAAATGCCTTAGGGGAGTGATACAATGAGGAAACCCATTTACAAAAGTTCTCTCCAAAGCCCTATTTGTTTAACATGTTTCAAATTGAAAAGAGTGCCTATTTTTTTCCTATGATTTCTGATGTCATGGGGTTGGCTCTAAGCAACATTCATGGATGATATTGCTTCTAGTTTAAAGAAGGAATCCACCTTTATGTGCCTCCACTACCAAGCTGAGGTGAGTAAGTAAATATATAGTGGGCCAAGGTCTAAAATGCCATTCAAACCTTCATAAACACCCTGAAAGGCTGGGAAAATATATTGGCACAAAGTGAATTTGTCCCTGGAAGTTTGATATACTAGTACTATTTGTTTTATGTACACACCTAAATATTGCATATAATCCATTATTTAATGAGTAAATTAAGTTACCCCCCCCCCCCAGCATTCTAATTCTGTCAGCTTTTTGATGCTTTTTTTTTGTATGGAAATTTTTGTTTATATTGTGGGCCTGTAATTCCTAGTATTAATTCCTGGGTATAATAAATATATGTATTTATTATATTATAAACAAAAATGATTATTTTAAAAAAATATTAAAAAAATATTTTACCAGAAATTTCTTACTGAAAGTTAGCAAACACAGAGAAGAACACGTATGCATAAAAAATTTGCAAAAAATGTCAAAAATGTCAAAAAGTTAGCAAACACAGAGCAGCACACATGTTGGCAAAAAACATTAGCAAAAAATTTCAAAAAGTTAGCAAACACAGAGCAGCACACATGTTGGCATACATTTTTTTTAAAAAGTTAGCAAACACGTAGCAGTATACATGTTTGCATAAAAAAAAAAAATTAGCAAACAATTTCAAAAAGTTAGCAAACAGAGAGCAGCATGTTTGCATAAAAAAAAATTCAGCAAAAAATTTCAAAAAGTTAGCAAACACAAGAGAGGCTTACCTGTTTGTCTCCACAACAATTTTTTCAATAACTTCATCGGTCCAAAACAACTTCACAGGTATGCCAGAGCGCCGGTGAATCACCCCCGAAATTTACTATTCCTGATCGCATCAGCAGTGTGATGTGATGCACCATGCAGAAATCCTGCATTGCATCTAACTGACAATAGGTGCAGCGGAGTGGCCAGGACCCGGACAGCATTTAAAAGTAGATTACTCGGTAATCTGCTTTTAAATTTTCACCCGGCCACGCCTCTCCGACGGACAGATGCCCCGGCTTCACAGTGGTATTGTCCGATTGCCACTGGAGCGCAGGGCACAGGTAAGAGGGGCTTCTAAAGTTACCCCAAGTTTGACTCGGAGTTACCGCTTTTTGCAAGTGTTTTCCACCTTGAGTCACCCTCGGGATTACAGCTAGAGGGGTTAAGCAACAAAAGAACGTCTGTTCCTTTCTAAGAATGCTTGACCCTGCTTGTGAGTCTGGCAATCAATGTGGTTTGATGTTGTGCTTGGCAACCTGGACCTCCTTCCATCATCATCAGGTGTGTTAGAATGAGTATGTAACTCAGCTGGACAGCTAATTTTACAACCTGTTTGGACAGTAAGTGGAAGTGTGTTTGTATACAATAGGGCTAAGATCAAGCCGCATAGCACAATGAGAACAAACCTATAACACTACTACAAATGAGCAGAAGAGTTGTGTGGCAGCAAATCAACATGATATGCTGCCAAACAATCTATTAAAAAAAAACAAAGAAATAAAAACCATGACAATGTATTCATAAAAGGAATATGTACATAAAACATTCAAATACCAATATGTGACAATGTGACTTTGAGAATGGGACAAAGGCAACCAGGGGGGTCAAGTAGCAGTTTGTAGTGGAAACCATGCATACATTTGTTCTCAATATTTGTGGAACAAATGACAAAACATTGCCGAAAATTGCTAAACAACAGAAACTGTAATTAGAAACCAGGCAACAAAACATTGCAGCAACAGATGAAGCTAACAATAATGAAGATTACAACCCCCCCCCCCCAACCAGTCCAGTTAAAACAGTAATAACGAAAATGCATATGTGTTTTTATACATTTAAATGTATTTTGACATTCACACACAAGTGAAATCACTAAATGTTCCTTGATACATCTTTTTTTTCAAAAACTTGAATTCTCTAAAGCCAAACTAGAATGAAATTTGAACCAGATCCAAAATGCTTCGTCATATTTTTTTTTTTACAGTCATATTATTGTGTGATGACATATTATAAACTGCTAGTTAGTATGTATACAGCTTGATATCAATTAGTTTGCAGTGTTGCAACCAAACAAAAAAGTATCAAAACAACAGGTGCAACAAATGTTACAATAAACAAAGCAATTTTGTGAATGAGTATAATGTAACAAAAAAAAAAAAGAAATGAAGCATTAAAGATTAAAACTGACCTGTAATGGACTGTAGATGCGCACAGAACAGGGAGCAGGTGTGCACTAATTATTTGCTATGACCTCACCATTGACAGAGCTTAACAGATCCTCCTGAATGGGGCAGCTGAAAACTAATCACCTTAATTTGCGTATGTTCGACCCCATTGCTCTGTTATCAAAGCAGGAATCCAGCTGGCAAGTGTAGGCGAGTGTACTAACACTCGACTCCGGCTCAAGGAAATACGCCTTGTATATCGGCACGTATATACATGCGGCGAGCTTACGCAGGCTCGCTTGATTAATCAGGGCCTTTATTACTTTTTCTCCTTTTCTGTCAGTTTTTTTTTGACTCTTTCCTTCAGACCACTAATAAAGGGGAGTGGTTAGGGGTTTCACAGGGTTTATAAGTTCTAGGTAAACTCACCTTTGAGCTTGCTTTTTTTTGGCTGGTGAACAAAGTGGCTCTAAGTGGAGTAAAAAAAAAACAAAACAACACAGGAGGGGTGGGGAAAGCAATGCAGAAAGGTGTAGACATTTGGGATTCTTTAACAAGGAGGACTGATTGTCATCCAGATCGCGTCGACCGAATGGTTTGCTATCTCCCTGGTGCCATGGTTCAGCATGTGCTGGACTGAGTGGACAAATGAGTGGGAGGGGCTGGGCATGACCAAGCTGTTTTGGTTCATGTTGGAACCAATGACAGGATACATTGAAGATGAAGGATCCTTAAAATCAGTTTAAAGAACTATTCTTCAATTTGAAGGAAAGGTCCTCCAAGGTTATATTCCCTGGAATACTGCCTGTGCCATACACAACACAGGAAAGGCAGCAGAAGCTTAGACAAGTAAACGCATGGCTTAGGTCCAGGTGCAAAAGGGAAGGATTTGGGTTCCTAGAGCACTGGACTGACTTTCATTGCGGTACAACCTATTTGCCAGAGATAGTTTGCACCTAAATGGAAGGGGGTCTGATATGCTAGGGGAAAGATTTATGGGAATGGCGGAGGAATATTTAAATTATGACAGAGGGGGTTGGGACAGTCAAATAGGGTGGCAGAAATGTCAGACGGGGTCAGTCGCCAGTGGAGGGTGGATTGGGGATAGATAGGGGTAGGAATATAGATAAATATAAAGAGACTCCTATGTTACACATAAACATTGGAATGCACAATAGTACTTACTGAAAAATAAAAAGATTTGGCAAACACTGCATCGATGCAGAAATGGTTTAAAGAGCCTGTTCACCAATGCTAGAAGTCTGGCAAACAAAACGGGAGTTATAAGCCTCAATGAATTGCCCGCCTATGTAAGCCTCATTAAGAAATGGTACTCTGCTGGACCTGTTTTTTGTTTTTTTCTAAAAATGCAAAGCTTATAAGAAATGTAAAAGAAAAAATGTATAGCAGTGACCATAATATGATTTTATTTATTCTAAGTTGTAATCAGGAAGTAAAAACAGGAAAGATAAAAACAATACATTTTAAGAGGGCAAATTTTCTATTGTTAAGGGCTCTCCATGCTTTGGACTGGGAGGGAATATTGTCCTCAAAGATTACAAAATAGAAATGTGAATGTTTCAAGTCTGTTCTACACAGTTAGACTGCAAAATATATTCCAATTTGTAATAATGTAATTATTTTTATTTAATTTTATTTTAACTATAGCCTTTAAAATTCAAAGAGAACATAGATAATGTTAAAAAACTATAAAGATCAATGGTCACCGTTATCTTTACTTTAAAGCTTTAATACCCAATATATTCTGTGCTTTTAGAAAAGCTTCCAACTTTTTCCTAAAGCAATCTATAGTAGTTGCTGAAACTACTTCCTGATGAAGTCTAATCCACATTTTCACAGACCTTACAGTGAAGAATTCCTTTTTTATCTGGAGCTTAAACCTATTTTCCTCTAGACATAATGAATGCCCTCTTGTTTTTTGTAATGATTTCAAAGTGAATACTTAGGAAGAGAGTTCTTTATATGGACTATTTAAATATTTATACAGGGTGATCATTTCCGCCCTTAAATGTCTCTTGTCAATGAAGTATAGATTCAGTTCAGCTAATCTCTCCTCATAGCTGAGCTCCTCCATTCATTTTAATAGATTTGTTGCCCTTCTGTGCACTCTCTCCAATTCCACGATGTTCTTTTTGCGAACTGGTGCCCAAAAGTGGACTGCATATTCCAGTTGTGGTCTGATTAATGCTTTGTACAGGGGCAGGATTATGTCTCCATCTATGCAGTCTATTCCTATTTTAATATAAGTATTTTGCTAGCTTTTGATATTGCAGCTTGGCATTGCATACTGTTAAGTCTATGATCTACTTGAACACCCAGAAACTTTTCTGACTCCCTCAAATGTATTTCCCCTAGAAGGTATGAAGCATGCATGTTGTTAGCCCCCAAGTGCATACCTTTACATTTATTTATATTAAATGTCATTTGCCACTTGCCTACCCAATCAAACAGTATATCCGGGTCTGCTTGTAGATTCTAGACATCTGTATGGACCTAATTCCATTACATAGTTTGGTGTCATCTGCAAACACAGAAATGGTACTTTTAATCCAAAAAATTATATATATTTTAAAGATATTAAACAGTAAAGGTCCCAACAATGAAACCTGGGGTACATCAATAATAACCTTAGACCATCCAGAGTATGAATCATGCTCATGCTACATGCTAAGATCTGATCTTTTTGCTAATAATACATTTAAAACATTTGGGGGTTTGCCCTACTTTTCTTTGCAAACATTTGCGTATTACCCATTGGAATATATTTTTCAGTGTGCTTGTGTAGAACAGAATTGAAACATTCCTATTTCTGTTCTGTGTCCTTTGAGGACAATATTGTCTCCCAGTCCAAAGTTACGAAGAGCCGACTTAATAATGGAAAATTTGCTCTCTTAAAATGAAATGTTTTTATCTTTCCTGTTTTTGCTTCCTGTTTACAGCTTACATTAAATTAAATCATATTATGGTCACTGCTACCCAGATTCTTTTTTATATGCAAATTTGTTATCAGTTCTGCATTGTTAGAAAGAACTAGGTCCACCAGAGTGTATTTTTCAGTTGGGGATTCTATAAACTGTACCATAAAATTATCCTAAATATGTTAAAATAAATTCATAAATTTTCTCCCTTTTGCTGTTCCTGAAGTGCCATTACTACAGTCAATGTCCGGGTAGTTGAAATTTCCCATGATTAAAACACTTCCATTTTTTGCTGCTTTTTCTATCTTTGCTAGTAGTTGATTCTCTATTTCTTCCTTAGCACTTGGGGGGCTATAGCAGACTCCAATAAGTAATTGTGTGTTATGCATCCCCACATTCAACTCCACCCATAATGCCTCAACCTCATCGCTTGGTCCATCAACCATTTTTTCTTTCACATTCACTTTCAGATCACTTTACACATGTAGACAGACACCACCACCCTTTTGTTTGACTCTGTCTTTATGAAAGAGAGTAAAACAAGGAATGTCGACAGCCCAGTCATGTGAAGTACAAAGCCAGGATTCAGCAACACCAACTAGGTCATAATGCTCTTCATTCATTAGGGCTTCCAACTCCCTTATTTTGTTTGCCAGACTTTGTTTTTCAGTGCAAATAGTATTGCGCAATGCAATGTTTGTGTGTAACATGGGAAGCTCCTTATATTTATCCATAACCCTTCCCCCAACTATCCCCAATCCACCCTCCAGTAGTGGCTGACCCCTGTATGACCTTTCTGCCACATTATTTAACCCAATGAACGCCAATGAAAAGTCAGTGCTCTAAGAACCCAAACCCTTCCCTCTTACACCAGGACTTAAGAGACATTTAAGGGGGATATGGTCACCCTGTATAAATATATAAATAGTCTATATAAAGAACTCTCTTCCTAATTATTGACTTTGATATCATTACAAAAAACAAGAAGGCACTC
Organism: Pyxicephalus adspersus; assembly: GCF_032062135.1. Lineage (NCBI taxonomy): Eukaryota > Metazoa > Chordata > Amphibia > Anura > Pyxicephalidae > Pyxicephalus > Pyxicephalus adspersus. The sequence continues at coordinate 87,164,258 of NC_092862.1, read as the reverse complement.
TGCGTCTGGAGGAAAATAAGTTTAAGCTCCAGGATAAAGAGGGGTTTCTTCACTGTAAGGTCTGTGAAAATGTCGATTAGATTCCATCAGGAAGTAGTTTCAGCAACTACTATAGATTGCTTTACCCCCCTAGCGGTAATGCTTTAACCCCCCTAGGGTAACTTTGGGGATCCCCCTTACCTTAGCCCCGCGCTCCAGCGCGATCGGACGATCCCGCTGTGATGCCGGGGCGCTTCTCCGTCAGGGGGCGTGGCGGGCGGGAAATTTAAAAGCAGATTACAGGGTAAAAGGATTTCTGCATGGTGCATCGCACCTACCTGCAGATGCAACCACCAATAGTAAATTCCAAGGGTGATCACCAGATCATCAGCCTCCGGGTAAAGCGAGCAGGAGAGTGAGCAGGGCGGGGACATCCCCACTGCATCATCCGACAAAATGTGTGATTCTGGGGGCGGAAATTTAAAAGCAGCTTACTATGTAAGCGGCTTTCAAATTTTTTTTACAGTAAAATACACCAAAAAACACAAAATAAAAGTACAAATACACATTTTAGTGCACCAAGCATCATTGCCCAGTGCCCTGCTTTACATTTTGCCCACTATTAGCCCTGACCTTGATCTGACCTTTTGATGACTTATAGATCACTTCCTGAATGTATCATTTCATCACTTTGTCTTTGACCTTGATTGTTCCTGAATGAATGCTGGAGACCGTATGGCATCCAAACGGCATCTCGCTGGCGCTGTTTTGGAGGAATTTGAATGCAGCGATAGCGATTTGGTGTCCCTTGTGGAATCGAGCGATAGTGATTCACCAGGAAAATTGTCATCGGACAGCGAAAGTGAACTGAGCGACGATTCTGGACTTGGGGTCAGTGCTGTGCGCAGATGGTGTCCTATTGACCTTGATGCGGACCACACCGCACCGCCAAGATTTCCATTTACCGGCGCACCTAGGATGAAAATTAAGGCTGAATGCGACGACCCCCTGGCATACCTTGTTGAAGTTGTTTTTGACCGATGAGGTTATCAAAAAAATTGTTGCGGAGACAAACAGGTAAGCTGCTCTTGTGTTTGCTAACTTTTTAAAGTTTTTTGCTATTTTTTTATGCCAACATGTGTGCTGCTGTTTGCTAACCTTTTGAAATTTTTTTGATGCCAACATGTGTGCTGCTCTGTGCTTTTTAAATTTTTCGCTATTTTTTTTTTTTTTAATGCAAACATATATGCTGCTCTGTGTTTGCTAACATACTACTTGCAACCTTCACACTAAAAAAGAACATATCCTAAAATACATTTTTTATTTTGTTTTATGCAGGTACGCTGGACAACAACAAGGTGCTCCACACCTAAGGTTTGCAAGCAGCAGAAAGTGGGAACCTGTGACCAAGGATGACATTTGGCTGTTTTTGGGCTTGGTGATGCTGCAGGGAGTTGTGGGCAAACCTGTGCAGAAGTGGTACTGGTCCAAGAACAAAATGATTGCCACTCCATTCTTTGGCACAGTCAAGCCAGAATACCGCTTTTCCCTCATCATGAAGTACCTGCACTTTGCAAACAATGAAGAATTTGATGAGACTACCCATCCTGCACCAAAACTGAAGAAAATTTGGGAAGTGTCTCAGATGATTCTACTGAATTTCCAGCAAACCTATGTGCCAGAAGAGTTGGCAGCATTGACGAAAGTCTAATGGCTTACAAGGGGAGGCTCAGCTGGGTGCAGTACATTGCGTCAAAGAGGGTACAATTTGGCGTGAAAACGTATATGCTGTGCGAATCCTCATCTGGCTACATCTGGAATACAGTACTGTACACTGGAAAAGAACACAGTTCAACCCCGGGTACAGCCATTATGGATTGGCAACATCTTCAGTGCTATCCCTCATTGCGCCATTGCTAGGTCAGGGCTATTGTGTCACAACTGACAATTTCTACACCTCTACTGAGCTTTATGAGTTCCTTCTGCAACACAGAACAGATGCCTATGGAACTGTTAGGGCTAACCAGCACAACCTGCCATCACTGTTTGCAAAAGGGAAGCTGAAGACAGGGGAAATTGTTGCCTGGAAGAAAGGCAAGATGATGGCCCAGAGATGGCGTGACAAGAAAGATGTGTACCTGATGAGTACTGTCCGTAATGCCTCCACTGTACTGGTACACACAAAACGTGGAAAAGAAGTAATGAAGCCACAGGTGGTGAGTGACTACAACACCACCATGGGAGGTGTCGACAGAGCTGACCAAGCCATGAAATTCTACCCAGCAATGAGGAAACAACAAAGGAAGTACTACAAAAAGATTTTCAGGCATCTAGTTAAGCAGTGCCTATGGAATGCCTACATTCTGTACAGAAAAAATAGTCAGAGGCCTGTGAATCATTCACACTTCATTTTGCAAGTTTCGGAATCCATAGTCAAGAACCACCAAACACCATCAGTGGCTATGAATAGACCTGGACGTCATGCTTCCACCATTGTCAACCCAGAATGCCTGACCGGTCGTCACTTCATTGAATACATGCAACCAACCCAGAAAAAGGCAGTACCTACAAGGATGTACGTGGTTTGCTGCTCAAAGACTGATGACAAAGGAAGGAAGAAACGCAAGGAAACCAGGTTCTACTGTACTGACTGTGATGTTGGGCTTTGTGCAGCACCCTGCTTCAAAATCTACCACACCCGGGATGTCTACTAAAAATGTAAATATTTTTTTTTTTCTAAAATCTGCATTTAATTTATATTATGATTTATCAATAATATTGCACCCTTGTTTGGAAAATTTCAGTGAGAAATTTTTGATAAAAACGTTGTGGTCTGATATTTCATTATTTTTTATAAAAATGATTTATAATTATGTAATATATTATAATTTATGATTATAATATAATAAATATAATTATTATACCCGGGAGTTAATCCAAAGAATTACAGGCCCACAATACAAACAAAAATTTCTATGTAAAAAAATAGGATCACTTTTTGCATCAAAAAAACTGACAGAATTAGAACGCTAGGGGGGGTTAAAAAAAAGCTGAACGCTTTTCTAAAAGCACAGAATATATTAGGTATTAAAGCTTTAAAGTAAAGATAACGGTGACCGTTGATCCAGAGAACGTTTGATTACCTCATGGAATCAGGAAGGAATTTTTTTCTGCTGTTGAAGCAAATTGTACCAGGGTTTTTTTGCCTTCCTCTGGACCAACTATGTCTATAGGGTTTTATATCTGGGATATGTTTATTTCCCTTGTGGTTGAACTTGATGGACATATGTCTTTTTTAACCTGACCGAAAATGTAATAAATGTATCTTTTCTTATATTCTTTATAATTTTTAAATAATAAAGGTGATCTTTCATATTTATATTTTTGAAAAGCCCTTTTCTTATTCTTTATAGTTTTTTTTAACATTAGCTATGAGCCACAGAATTTTAAAGGCTACAGTTAAAACCTATTACATATTGGAATATATTTTGCAGTCTGTGTGGAACACACTCAAAACATTCACATTTCTATTTTGAGTTCTTTGAGGACAATATTCCCTCCCAGTCCAAAGCATGGAGAGCCCTTAACAATGGAAAATTTGCCCTCCTAAAATTGATTGTTCTTATCTTTCCTGTTTTTACTTCCTGTTTACAACTTAGATTAAATAAAATGATAATATGGTCACTGCTATCCAGATTTTCCTTTACCTTTCTTTTACATTTGTTATAAGCTTTGCAGCAGAGTACCATTTCTTAATTTGGGTTCTTTAAATGGTACCATAAAATTATCTTGTATTAAATTCATACATTTCCACCCTTTTACAGTACCTGAAGTACCCCAGTCAATATCAGGGCAGCTAAAATCACCCATCTCTACCTCTGTCCCAGCTTTCCTTTTAGATCATTTTCTAAAAACGAACAGGATGTTCATAATCTACAAGCAGACCTGAATGTTTGATTGGGCAGCTAAGTGGCAAATGTCATTTAATATTGTTAAATGTAAAGTTATGCACTTGGGGACAAACTAAACTTGGGGGTTTTGGTAGATCATAGATGTAATATTAGCATGCATTGCCAAACAGCATTTCTAAAGCTAGCAAAGAACTTTCTTGTATCAAAAGAGGTATAGACAGCAGAGATCAAGATATTATCCTGCCCCTTTACAAAGCATTGGTTGCATCTCATCTGCAATATTCAGTCAAGTTTTGGGCACTAGTTCACCAAAAAGATATTGTGGAATTGGAAATGATCATCCTTTATAAATATTTAAATGTCCATATAGAGAACTTGCTGCGTAAATATTTATTTTAAGGTCATTACAATAGATACTCTTTGTGTCTGCAGGAAAAGAAATGTAATCTCTATATAAGGAATTCTTCACTGTAAGGTCTGTGAAACTGTAGAACAGGCTCCCTCAGGAGGAAGTTTTAGCAAGTACTAAAAAATGCTTTAAGAAAAAGCTGGATGCTTTTCTAGAACCACAGAATACAATTGGTCATTAAAATTTTGAAGTAAAGACAACAGAGACTGTTGATGCAGGGAACATCTGATTGCATACCGGGTTCAGGAAGGATTTTTTTCACCTGTTGGAGCAAATTGAACCAGGATTTATAAGGGTTTATTGCCTTCCTCTGGATCAACTATGCCTGTAGGGTTTTTATCTGGAATATGTTTGTTTACCTAGTGGTTAAACTTGATGGACTTATGTCTTTTTTCAACCTAACAATGTAACAATAAATACCATAAGACACTGGTACCGCCCATACAATGCAAAGCAGTAAAACAGCAAAAGTCAATGTCCTGATGTATATTGAAGAGAAATTACAAAAATGGATAAAAAAAGTAATGCAACCACACAATACACCAACCCTCCAGACAAAAAACAAACAAACAAACATATAGAGTTACATGTTTATACCCAGAAACAGACATCATATATGAGAAATACCAAATCAGAAAAAAGAAGGGTCCCGGAGCTTTCACTGTTATGGATTAGGATCAAACCACAAAAGATCTGTTCTATTCATACTTAAAAAATTAAAGATAGTTCAAAGACAAATAAAAGTCCCAATTGAACCAAAACCCAAACCCCTAAAAACTGTCTAATGTATTGTATAAACAAAGTAAGGGAAAATATTTTCTATTTCCCAGCTAGTAAATGCTTACCAGCAGTTAAAATATGTGCACGTCATTCGGCTTTAGCTGTTTGGAGGGACCCAGTATTGGTCCAAAAGGTGTGGTATGGAATCCATCCTAATCAAGATCTCTGCCGGGGAACTTAGTAAGTCAGTCGCTTCCCCCCTATAAGGCAACCAGGGGTGACCATTCCCCAAAGATGTGAAACAAGAAGCCCACAACAGACCGGCATTGCCAACATAATAGATTTTAATCAGGATAAATGCTGTTTAACTTGACAGGAGTGAGATACCAGTGCATATACAATGAGGGAAATTAATATTGAACATGTCAATGTTTTACTCAGTAAATATATTTCTAATGGGACTATTGACATATTTACACTAGATATCGGTAACAACCCACATAATCCACACATACAAATAAATCAAAACAAATATCTCCATAATTTAAGTAATGTGTAATAAAGTGGAATGCCACAGGGAATTAATATTGAAATGTATTTATTATCCAGTAGAAAAGTCTTTGTTGGTAATGCCAGCTTCAGGAAACTAGTCACATGCATTGCTCAGGTGTGATTTTGGTTCATTCTTCCACAAAACCAACATTTGTTACCAAATCTTAAATGTTCTGGGGGCCTCCCTTGTGACCTCCGTTTCCATAGATTTTCATTGAATTCAAGTTGGGTAAATGTAGCCCATTCTAGCAGCTTTGCTTTCTGTGTGTGAAACCGATTGAGAGTTTCCTTGGCTGTGTGTTTTGGATCATTGTCTTGCAGAAAGGTGCACCCTCATTCTATCTTTACCATCCTAGTAGAAAGTTTATTCTTATTAGGAATGTCCCAATGCATTTCCCCATTTATCCTTCCTTTAATTATATGAAGTCTGCCAGTACCATATGCTGAAAAACAGCCTCACAACATGATGTTTCTACCTCCAAACTTTTCTGTTAGTATATGTATTTTGGGTGATGTGCAGTGCCATTTCTCCTCCAAACATGGTGTGTACAATGACATCCAAAGAGTTCAATTTTGATCTCCTATTCTCCCAGAATTTCGCTGGCTTGCCTAAATGCTGTGCAGCAAAAATCGTCTCTCACTACTTATTGTTTTCTTTGAAAAAATCTGGATTACCTGTTTAGGCCTTTAATGTATTTTTATTGAACAAATTAACAAGAAAATTAACAATACAACCATAAAGGAACAATACACTAATATAGGTAATAAAAACAAGCAAAAAAAAATTATATATAATACAGTATCACAATGGAGGTATGAAGAAAAGTAAAAACATTATCAATGTTGTTTATGAACATACATTTTGATTCTGTAATCCTAATTCTATTCAACTAAAGAGAATGGAAGGTCTAAACAATAATCTGGCTGTGTTAGAATTACAAATAACAAATTATACACAAACTGTTCTATTAGGTACATCGTTTGGGGTCAGTTTTCATCATGTTGAAACCTCCCTATTGGCAAGCATATGTAGTGTAAAATATATTAGCGAACCTGTATGCATGAGAGGGATTGTGATGCTTTCCAGTGAACTATGAGAGATACCATGGGGGAAGGGACCAACAAAGTCAAGAAAGATAGATAAGAATGAGAGCTGATTGTGTCTAAAGCCCAATTGGGAAGTTGTCCCCCTTTCCACGACCATTTCCGTCTTGGGAGCATAGTTGCCAATATTCAAGTATCAAAGATGTGGGGATGAACATAATTATCCTAAGGAGCCCAAGTAATGTTATATTTATCCAAATGATCACCGTGATGTTAGCTGTTCCATAAGGTAAATATCTTTGATACAACTGAGCCAATGAGGCATCTCCCAGCTGTTAATATACCGACCAAGCACTTGCTCAGTTTCGAAAGCTTGTAAATGGATAAACCAAGTAAATGGGTCAGCAGATCCAGGACAATGGGAATGCCCAGCACCTCCTCAATAAGGTCATTGACTGCTCGCCAATAGGGATGAGCGAGCGAGTTTTTAAAACTCGATCTTACAGTGAATTTGGCCGTTCTCGCTTACTGAATCTTAATCAAGAATGGCCGGTTTAAATTTGATTATCGAGGTCGAATTTAAAAAAAAAAAAGGATTTTTTTTTCTTTTAAGTGTGCGATCTGCGAGGCAGCCGCATTCATTGAGAATATCCCTAGAGGGTGAATAAACTCTTGTGCCGGGGATCACACATCTTTTCAATGAATGTGGCCCAAGGTGGCCACATTCACCTGACCTATACCTGACCTTGTTTCCTTAGTTCAAATTTTCTATCTGTGCCGGTTCTAAAGTAAGAATGGCACTATCTTCCAAAAATGTATTACCAATATCCTTACCAGATTGTTTAGTTGTAAACAGTGTTTAGTAATAGGAGGCAAATGTCTCTACCACTTGTTTGGGATGTGACACCAGATCACCATCTTTTGTAAATATCGAACACAACATTTTATGAGCCACAGAAGGTTTAACTAGGTTTGCCATCATTTTCCCAGATTTATTTCCAAATTTATGATATTTCAAGTGTATAAATTTATACTTGTACTGTTCATATTTCATTAACCAATGATCTAACTGGCAATTTATACTTGTACTGTTCATATTTCATTAACCAATGATCTAACTGGCAATTGGTTTCCTGCCATTTATTCCTATTTTCAACAGTTGGATTAGAATTAAGATGGCGTTGACCGATTCTCAGATCATTAAAAGATTTCAGATTACGAACATGTGTTTTATGTTTCCTACTTGCTATGAAGGCTAAAATTGTACCCCTCAAAAATGCTTTACCTGCTTCCTAACATTAAATAGGATCAATCACATGGGCAGAATTAGTAGTTGTGTATTCCAGCCATGCCGCTTGAACAGTAGCTTGAAATTCCCCATCCTGGTGTAAGTAAGAGAGGCTAAAGCGCTAAAGATAGGCGTCACCTCTGGGAAGTGCATCATGGACATACAGAGATAATGGCGTATGGTAATAAACCACCATTGGGTGAATGTCAAGCAAATCAACAAAAGGCAGTAAAGGTTCAGTGCAAAACAGGTAGTCTAACCTTGCCTGTAAGCATTAACATTGGAATAAAATGTAAATTGCCTCTCTATCGGGAACTTTTGTTTCTAGACATCCTGTAATTGCATAGCATGAGCAAAATCATATATGTTGGTTGGTGTAGCTCCTTTGGTGAATTTGAGTTGAAAAAATGTTGGGGTAACTTTCTATCCTCATCAATATGCATTACTGCGTTTTAAATCCCCTCCCACTATCTTGTAAGGGGTAGGATCTTTCATAATAGTTGCGGATAGGTTTTGAAAAAAGAGTGTAGGGGAGTTTGGGGCATACACATTGTATAAAAATATGGATTTGTTATAGAGCTCTACTTCAACACTAACCATTCTCCCCTCGCAATCAGAGGAGGAAGGAAGAACTTTTCCTGCAAAATTTCTATGCATCAAAATCAATACACCTGCCTTAAGTCCCACAGCTGGAAATCCAAATACCTCACCCACCCATAACTTGCGCATTCTATGAAAATCATCCACAATTAAATGTGTCATCTGAAGTAGCGCAATGTCAGCTTTAGACTTCTTCAACTGACACAGTATTTGCATTCACTTATTTGGGGACCTCAACCCCTTCACATTCCAAGAAACTATCTTTATAAATAGATAACAAAAATGATATATAGAACATTAACTTGCATCTGGACAATGACAAAAAAATCAGTTTGGAAATCTCGTGGACACCCACTTTTCCAGTAGGCATTACAAAGGTCCTTCTCCACAAATAGGGTGAAGGAACCAAATGAAACAATATTAACATGCACAATTAGGATCATTACGCTGTGAGTATGTGGAGACAAAGAATATTAAAACCATTGAAAAAGAAAAAAATAAATACAAAACATGCTGCTGAAAACAGTGACAACAGAAAAAAACATCAAATAGTGCAACTTCCACTCAATTTCAATGGAGGTATGCTTTTTTCTAACACCAAATCTTTTGGCGAGTATACCGAGACTGGGGGGGAAGATGGTCTAGATGATGAACCAGGAATATATTCCTGCAGAAAATTTTCAGCTTCTTCCACCTGAAGTGAAAGAGTGGTTTTGTCCCTCCAAGTAAAGTACATGTAAAGTGGCAGGGTAAGCCAAAGTGAAGTGAATTTTACGTTTAAAAAGTTCTGAACATATTGTGTGAAATAATTTGCGTTTGCGTGTAACTTCTGCAGCGTAGTTCACAAATAGAAGGACAGAGTGATCATCCAAAAGAAGAGAGCGTTGATGTCTAAAGGCCTGTAAAACTCTAAATTTGTCATTGTAATCAGGCACTATGACCGGCCTTGGTGACGCTGTATCTTTGCGGGGGGGCCCCAAACAGTGCGCCCTTTCAACTTTGCATTCCTGATCCAGACCCAAAAGTGAAGGGATAGTACTAGCACACAGTTCCAGCAATTGTAAAGGTTTTACAGACTCAGGTATTCCTATCATGCAGAGAATATTTCTGTGTGCTCTATTTTCTAGATCATCAATTTTTTGGATTTGGTTTCTTAAGTAGATAATTGAACAATTGCAGTAAATAAATCATCTTCCAATTCAGAAATCCTGGCCTCTGCATTGGTGATTTTAGTGGCATGTCTTTGGATTTACTGACGAATTGCTTGTAGTCCCTTTTCCATAGCTTTATCAATTGCCATTTGTACAGTGGGTGTACGGAGTGCTGCCACTGCTTGTGCAATTGGAAAGTGCTCAGCAGAAAGAGATACTCCCCGATGCTCTACAGTCAGGTGAGGAATCTGTAAGTCAGAGAGTGAGTCCCTTGTGTCTTCCTGGCTGGCGGCCATCTTGTCTGCAGCAGCAATATCTCGGTCCGTTTTGCGAGCAGGCTGTATGGAGTGCAAAGTCTGCCATCTGGTCAGGAATCTATCCATGCGTGCTCCTGGCTATCTGCCAGCCTCCTGTTCAACTGTCAGCGGGAGCGAATGAGGTACAGGGCGATATTCCTCTCAGTGGGTGACGGAGCCTCCGTCAGCCGCTGCGCTACATGAGGCGCCAGGACATCCTCTTTTTAAGGAAGTGGCTGGCAAAAGGAAGTTGCATGGACAAGTTCCTTTTGGTTCTGTTCCCAGTTTGTGCCTCCTGTTCCTGATCTATTTGTGTACCGACCTTGGCTTGTTTCCTGAATATTCCAGATCACTGCCTGCCCTGATCTTTGGCTTGTCTGACCATTCTCTGGCTCCCGCTCTGACACTATTCTTTGTTCCTGCTAGTTAGCAGTCACCTGCCGTGGTGGGCACGGGGTCCACAACCTGCAGCAGCTTGCTGCACAACAACCTCACCGCTAGAGGCTCTGGGGAAGACCGAGCTGTTGCTTAGAATCTGCGCCCCTTGCACGTCTCCACCCACTGGGCTGGTGACATAAAGGGTCCCACCACTCTGCTATGTGAAGCCATGACAGTTTGTCCAGGCCATGGACCCAGCAGACATTCTGTTGCCTAACTCAATGCAGGACCTGCGTGAGCAGATTCAAAAACAGGAGTCTCTTCAAATTAAAGGTATGGACTTCCTCTGGAGGTGTGATGAACGTCCTATTGAGCTCTGATCTGTCATAAATCAGCCACCTACTTCTGTGACTCCAGCCTCTGTACCTGAGACTCCAGTACTCGCAAACAGTTTCAGCCTCCATGCCACTTTACTCCACGGTCCAGAATCCTACTCCTCTCAGCTACTCCGGTGACCCCAAACTCTGTCTTGGATTTATTCATCAATGCCAAATTCAGTTTGAATTGCAGCCCTGGAACTTTCCTACAGAACGAACCAAGGTGGCTCTTTTTATTTCCCTCTTGTCAGGGAAGGCCCTTGCTTGGGCTTCGTCCTTCTGGGAAAAGGCCCACCCTATTCTGGGAGACTTCAATGCCTTTCTACAGGCAAGGTCTTTGATAAACCCGGACGGGTCTCTTTGGCAGCTTCAGAAATCTTGGGCCTACGTCAAGCCTCCCTATCGGTAGGCCAGTATGCAGTAAGATTCTGAACCTTGGCATCCCAATTAAATTGGAACAATGACACCCTGGTGGCAGACTTCTGGCAAGGGCTCGGAGGCCATATAAAAGATGAACTTGCTGGCTGGGATCTTCCCTCTACCCTTGATGACCTGGTGTCTCTCTGGGTCTGGATAGACATTCCCTTTCAGGATCGAGCTGGGGAAACCCAGTCCGGCATCCCATTAAATTGGCTCCAATTTTCCAAACCCCACCCCTCCTTTTCCTACAGTTGAGCCTATGCAAGTGGACCATGCTCGACTTACTCCTTACTCCCGCCGCAGGCACCAGAACCTCAAGTTTGCTCCTCAGCCACGTCCTGTCCCTGGGTGACTCAAACAATACTGGGAATTTGTGTACATTTTCTGCAAAAAGCAGGCTGAGACTCAACCACCTCATCGCCCTTACGATTGTGCTATTGACCTCCTCCCTCGTTCCTCTACTCCTCGTGGCAGAGTTTATCCTCTCTCTATTCCGGAAACTAAAGCCATGTCGGAATACATCCAAGAGAATTTGGCAAGAGGCTTCATTCGTAAGTCTTTTTCCCTAGAGGGGGCTGGATTCTTCTTCGTTCAGATAAAGGATGGTTCTTTACGTCCCTGCATTGAGGTCTAAACAGGATCACCATTAAAAACAAGTATCCCTTGCCTCCGATCTCTGAACTGTTTGATCCACTCCAAGGACCATCAGTCTTCACCAAGCATGATTTGCAGAGTGCCTACAATTTTATTTGCATCTGCAACGGTGATGAATGGAAGACAGCTTTCAATACCCAGGATGGCCACTATGAATACCTGGTTATGCCATTTGGGCATAATTCCGTTCCTAGAGTATATTGCGTCTGCTGAAGGTTTGCGTATGGACCCTCCCAAACTTACAGCCATACTAGACTGGTCACAACCCCTTGGTCTGAAAACGATTTAAAGGTTTCTTGGCTTCACCAACTATCACTGGCAGTTCATCCAAGACTAGTCCTCCCTCGTGGTGCTTATTACATCTATGACGAAGAAAGGGAGCAATTGTAAAGCCTGGTCACCGGAGGCTCTCCAGGCCTTTCAACTACTGTGTTGGTTCGCCTGGACACTTCTCAGCCTTTTTTCTGTTGGGGTTGGTGCCGTTCCTTCTCAGAACGCTTTTGGCAAGCTCAGGACCTGTGGGTTCTTTTTAAAAAACAATTCTCTCCTCCTTAGAAAAATTATGCTATAGGAGACCAGGAGCTACTTGCTGTCAAGCTTGTCCTTGAGGAATGGTGCACGCTTAAACCCCATCAAGCCCGCTGGGCACTTTTTTTCTCCAGATTTAACTTCCTGCTCACCTATTGACCGGGTTCCAAAAATGTAAGGGCAGATGCCTTTTTTTGTTCCTTTGAGAAGGAGAATCCTGAAGCGGAACCAGCCTTCAACATAGACCCGGGTCAAATTGTGCCCACAGCCCCAGTCAGGCTGGTTCAAGTTCTTCCAGGAAAAACCTTTGTCAAAAGGGACAGCGCCCTTTGATCCTTGGTGGGATGGTGGTAAGCCTCCAAGTTTGCTGAGCATCAGGGGCAACAGAAGACTTTTGAAGTGATTAGTCATAAGTACTGGTGACCAGATCTGAAACAAGATGTGGTGGACTTCGTGGGTACATGTACCGAATGTGCCTGACACAGGGTGCCACGGAAGCTCCCCTCAGGTCCTTAACTACCAATTCCCACTCCGGCACAACCCTGGTCCCACATCTGATGGACTTTGTTACTGACCTCCCATCCCCAAATGGTTTCACCACAATTTGGGTTTTGGTTGATCGATTTTCTAAAATGACCCATTTCATTCCTCTACCTTGTCTTCCGTCTGCCTCAACCTTGGTGAAAATCTTCCTCAAGAAAATCGTCTGGCTACATGGCTTGCCTTCCCGCATTATCTCAGATGGCGTGTGAAATTTCTTTCCCGCTTCTGAAGGGCTCTTTGTCGCCTTCTAGAGATCAAGTTGGACTTCTCTTCAGCTTATCACCCTCAGTCCAATGGAACAATAATCGATCTCTGGAACAATATTTATCTTTTTTTTTTTTATCAACTCCCAGCAAGATGACTGGTCGGAACTCCTGCTGTGGGCTGAACTTGCCTACAATAATCGTGCCAGCGAATCCACAGGTCTGACTCCCTTGTTCATTGTCTCTGGTCTTCATCCCAGGCTTCCTTCCCCTGTCCTTTCCTCGTTAGATGTTCCTACCGCTGATCATTTCCAGCAGGTTTGAAAAAAAGCCCAGGAGGCCTTGCTACATTCTTCTCCACGTTACAAAAGAAAGGCTGACAAGAGGTGAGCTCCTGCTCCCCAGTTTTCTCCAAGTGACAAGGTTTGGTTTTCCACTAAGTATATTCGGTTGCGAATACCCTCTCCCAAGTTTTCTCTCAGCTTCATCAGTCCGTTTTCTGTCATGTCTCATGTCAACCATGTCACTTACAAACTGCCTCTATCTCTTAAGATCCACAACTCCTTCCATGTTTCCTTCCTCAAGCCAGTTGTTTTTACCAGGTTTTCTAAGGCCATCTGGCCATTTCTGCCACCTCGGGGAAAAAAAAAAAAAAAAAAAAAAAAGAGTACGAGGATGAACAAATCTTGGATTCCGGGCTTGTCCCACGCTGCTTGCAATACTTGGTTCATTGTAAGAGCTTTGGTCCCAAAAAATGTTCCTGGGTCCCTTTAAAAGACCTCCATGCTCCCATCTTACTCTGCGAGTTCCATGCCAGGTTTTCCGACAAACACAGAGGGACCAGGGTGGTGGGGGCCCTAAGAAAATAGGAGACAGGGCCTGGGACTGCAAAACACTGCCTGGTCCAATAAAGGACTATAGACATAAATTGAAGCTCCCAACTAAATTTATTAGGCAGAAGACGGATAACCCTGGACCACAGAGTGAACCCTCCTACTTCCTTGAGGTAGGTTAGCTATACAAGTTGTGAGCACTGTACATGAGCATAGCAACAACTCAAGAATACAGATTGTATGGAGAATATAAAGTGTTGAAATTAGCAGTTGCATTAGGAGAGAAATAAAAGTCTATACACGCGCTATAGCTTACGGAACCATTTGGGGTGGAATCCAGGTAAAGTGATTTTGCCCGCTTTATTGTCACAATGCTGGTCATGGTGCAGTCATCCTGGGTAAATGTGTGGCTCACCACCGGGTGCGGAAGATAGGTTGCAGCCATAGGGAAGCAGTATTATCGCCCTCTGTGTATGCTAAAATGCAGGCTGGAGAGGGAGCGTCATACAAGCCACGCCACCCCATTCCAGGTCTTTCCAAAGCTTTCTAGGAGTGATATTTGTCTCTTGGACAAATCCGATTATTCTATGGACTCCTCTGTCAGAAATCTTGCAAGGAGCACCTAGTCGTGCACAGTTTAGGGTGAAAATATTCTTTCCATTCCCAGATCATGGCCCCAATGTTGTTCACTGAAACAGAAATCGGAAACTCAGAAATATGTCTGCAACCAATGCTATCAGTATGTTTTGCAACAATAGGGTTGCAAAGGTCTTGAGAGAGAGCAAGCCCTTTGCTTTAACCCATAATGAGATGCTTGTATAATACCTTGGTAATGAGAAACCTTTTTATAGGCCATCAATTAGGACTAAACCAGCTGATATTAGGGGCATGATTGCTTTCTGACAGATTTCAGCAGGTTTTTTTGGCTTTTCATGCCTTTTTGCATATCCTTTTCTTCATGTGTTTAATATTTATTCCTTATACTTATTCTACTTTCTTACACATAACTAAATTCATGGACTTATTTATTTTGATTTCTTTGTATGTGTAGAGCAAATTTCATGTCAATAGCCATATTAGAAATATATTTACATTGTAAAGTAAAACACTGATGTGTTTATTACTTCCTTCCCTCGCTGTATATCTTATATGCATATTCTTGGTAAAGGGAACAGAAAGAGCCCAATTCCAAATCAATTGCAGAGTTCATTTAAAACGTCCCTGCCCATACAAATCCTTTAAAAGGGGACTTTCGAAAAACTAAATCTTTAGCGCTCCTAAGTAAATTGTAAAGGGGCTAATAACCTCTTCCTGTATAGCTCCCACAAACAAAAACTTCCCGTTGCCTAGTGGACCAGCAACAATAAAGGGGCAGGCAGCTTCCATTCCTATTTCCAACTTATTGCGATCCTGCCAGTGTGCCTAATAAAAAGGTTGTTTCATTGGCCATGCTGAATGGATTGTAGTTTTTTGGGATATTGTCTTCCCTTCCTGCTCTAACTTTCTATCTCCTCTTTTGACTGTTATTAGTCAAACCAAGTATTCAGTAAATATGGAAGACAAGTAAGCTATATACAAACCCTTGTATCACTTCTATTATTTAGGCCTAGAATGTACAAATACACACATATATGTAAATTTTATTCTTGAAAAGACCATCTCATAGTCTGAGTTCTGCAAAATGTGTCATAAGAACACTTTACAAAAATCTAGTTCATTTCTCAAGGTCTGTGGCTATTTGATATATCTACCAAATACTAACATACATGAAGCCCTGCTTATATTGATATTAGCAATGTGTTTATGATTTGCAGAATTTTTCTTATTAGGTTGTTTTTAACAGAGACTTTTGTCTTATTGTTAGGAAACAAATATTGTATGGAAATGTTATTAATTTGTCCATTTCTGAGTGAATACTTCGAATAAAATCCCCCATTGTGTTCCATAAAGATGCTTTTTCATTTCATAAATATTTCCCAAAGATTGTTAAGCACAATCACAATTCAGAAATATGGAATCCATTTAAAAATGGTGAAAACATTGTTCTGAGGAACAATCCTTACTTTGAGCGAATGTGACTTCAAATGATAAAAATGAGAAATGGTATCAGCCTATATCTGTGTGTGGTGTAAACGTCTTTCAATTGAGATTTACAACTATAGTAAAAAAATCTGATAACCCAATAAACAAAAATACAAACTGAATGCCTCTGGGGTTAGTTGCCAGACTGAGCAAATAAAATAGTGGATTGGCATCTAAGGCCACATGCCACACGCTTTTCATCTTATCCTCATAATAAATAAACCTTTGATTTACTTTTTAATTGCATTTATAGAGTTTGAAGGGATTATTTTATCAATAACACAATTGAGCAATGTGCACAAGCCTAACTGTCAACAGCTAGTCATAAAACCATGTCAATCATAAAAACGTGTCAATCCCCTTTTATATATATATATATATATATATATATATATATATGTATATATATATCATAGATGGACATGGGTTTAATAAATGACAATGATTGTGTAAAATGCTGAACCTGCAGGTTTTCAGGGTTATTAAACCAAATCCAGACATGATATATAGACATCCCATCTCCATTTAAGATTTATATATAAGGGGACTGACAGCTTTAGGGATGATGAGCTGGTGGCACATATGATCGTTGAGTAATATGTATATGGATTTGCAGTTCAGGAAGGTATTTAAATCATGTGCTATGTAAATGTGTGAGCCTGTTATTGTTATTATTATTGCACAATTCTTTTCCTGACTTAAGTTTGGAAATGTTTGCTTGTCTGTGTCTATCAAAAAATGTTTAATGAACCAGTCAGTCTCATTCAAAAAGATTAGGCACAATTTAAAGGACACATCTTCTGTCCTGAGTATTAGCCAGTCAAGAACATTTCTTATAGTAAACCACAATAATTGATTTTTTATTCTAATCTTACCTGGGAAAAACTAATGAAATAGTATTTGGCCTGTGAACTCTTTCATTTACAAAGGCAGCAACAATCATGAGGACAAATCATAAACTGGTGGACAAAACTCATATCAGCATATATTTCAAAAACATTCAAACATTTAAACAACATTTTTACAAATTAAAACAGAAAATAAGATGACTATTACATCAAAAAAGTGAACGATTAAACATTTTCCTTGAGTGTAATTCTTTCTTCAAATTGTCTCTCCACGGCAAGTGACAATGCTTGAAGGAATTTTTCAAGTGTAACTGTAGGAGACTTAAAAGAAATTAAGAGAAAACAAGTGCTGTGCATTAAAACACTGGTATTTAAACAGATTTATGATTCTGTTTCTATACTGTAAAGAAATTCTTTCATTCTTTTTAAACTAAACTGTTGTAATAGATTTTCTGACTGGAGGATGTCCAGCATTATCAATCCCAAGCTTGTCCAACTTTTTCAATCTGAGGATCAGAAAGCAGATTTTCCAACACCCAGAAACCAAAATATCAAAAACATATGAAAACAAATGTGACTCGTCACAATACAAATTGATACGTTTAGGTCCCATGTTGATTGATTTTTTTCTATGATACAAATGACTATATATTATCCCTCTGTTGCTGAAATAATAAGTATGAACATAGCAAATTTCAAAAACAGATTATAATCTCTACTATATACTATAATACTTCTACTAGGAAGAGAACAGAAATATGTACATAAATTCTACAGTATGTTATTATTCTATTTGAGTAATTCTGCAGCCAGGACACACAGTAGCTTATTCTACTTAAAAAGCAATTCCATAGGATTTCCTAGGGAGAAATTGTAACCACAACGGTGGATCTAGCAGCTGACCCACGAAACTCAGGAGGGGTCTGGACACCCCCCCAAAACAGTTCACCTCACTCTGCAGGTACTAAACCTGGGAAATAAAGGGAGGCAGTATTACAATGCTACCTTATGGACATGGATACTCAGAAGATTAACAATTCAAAACTTTACAGGCAGGTTTCTTTCAGTACTACATCCCCAATTTATTTTCTATTATATGGGTGCTGGATGGTATTGGTAAATAGCATAATAAAGTCCCTTTATTGTGCTACTACTTACTTGTATGAAAAATGCATGTGCCAGAAAGGGAAGCTTTCTTAGAACTCTGCCACTAAGGCCTTCACTTTTTCTGAAACAAAATAAAATGGTTGTAGAGAAATACTGATGGGCTCTTCTTTTACATACTATATAATGAAATTATGCATACATAGCTATCAACTTTATTTTACTGTATGTATTGTATTCAGTGGTTAGCTCATTCTGTATTAAAAAACAGTGATGTTTAAGAATAGGTAGTTTAGGAGGTGGGGGAAACTCAACTTCAAAATAAATTATTAGCCAAGCTAGTAAAATGTTCACCTAAAAGTGTTTTCCCGAAATGGAACCATTAACAGAAGAATAAAAATCTCTAAAATAAATTTTTACATTTAAAAAAAATTAAGTTTAAAATTCTGTTGCACAAACCAGGAGTCATACAGTTTAAGAGCTAACAGGTATTTTCATCAACAGACTTTAAAAGAAAATGGCTCACTACTAAGTAAAGATCCAGCCACAGACTTTACTGTAGAGACATGACAATGGTACTACAGCTTTTTTTTTTCTTCCTGATTTCTTCTTTTATTTTATACCTTGTATGCTAAAAACACACACACATATATATTTATACATATATCAGACCACAACCTCCTCACGATCTAATTCTTGCCCTCCTCACCCAGTTGACAACTTACCATCTCCCCTTTCTGTCCACAACCTCCTCACCCTCAACTGATCTAATTCTTGCCCTCCATGCCACTTCCTTGACGTGGTCAATGGCAGAGATATATCCATAACCTTAACCAGAACCTTTTCTAAAACTTTAAACTGCCTTATGTCACTAACCCCCACTCTTTCTAAAATACCATTCTAAGATCAAGCTGCCAATCAGTAAACCACAATTTATCTTTGGCTCTGGATAAAGTTGCCCCTGCTACCTTCCGCTACCTCCGTCCTGCTAACTCCTAAACCTGCCACAACAGTCTCACAGACTACAAAAAACTACTCATGAAGCACAATGCTGGTGGTAAAAATCTGGCCTTAATGCGGATTTCAAAGCTTTGACTACAAAGAAAGGCTACAACACCTTTACACTGCACTCACTGTCGCCAAGCAAAATTACTTCTCCGCTGTCATATCCTCTCAAGCTTCCAACCCACGCAGCCTCTTCTCAATAACGGACTCCCTCCTAAACCCCACAACTACCTTCTCTACCCAAGACATTGCCACTTACTTTATTAATTTTGTCAAAATCAGAGATAATGTCCTTGCTCCCTGTGCCACTCTAACCATATCCACCCCTTCCACCTGTAAATCATCACTAACCTTCTTCAGCCCTGTTTCTCTGGATGAAGTCTCCTCTCATCATTTCCATCGACCACTGGTCTGCTTGACCCAATCCCCTCTGATCTCCTCTGGCCCCTGCACTAACTGAACTATTCAACCTATCCCTTTCCACTGTCCCCTCAGACTTCAAACATGCCATTAGTCTCCCTATCCTGAAGAAACCCTTGCTAGACCCCTCTCTACTTTCTAGCTACCATCCTATCTCCCTTCTCACATATGACTCCAAGCTTCTTGAGTGCCTTCTTTATGAAAGAATCACGGACCATCTGAACATTAACTCTCTACATGATGCACTCCGGTCTGGTTTTAAAGCTGGCCATTCCACTGAAACAACCCTTAACAAGGTGGACAATGACCTCATCAGAGCCAAGTCTCAAGGCAACTTTTCTCTACTCCTTCTCTTGGATCTTTAGTCTGCTTTTGACACTGTTGATCACCACCCTTCTAATCCATATAATGAAATCTATTGGTATCAATGATACTGCGCTCTCTTGGTTTGCTTCTTACCTTTCTGATTGCTCCTTTCAAGTTTATTTCAATGGTAATTCCTCTCCTACTCTCCTCCCTGTTGCTATTCCCCAAGGGTAAGTTCTTGGATCGGTCTTCTTCTCCCTGTAAACCTCCTCAAAAGGCAAACTCATATCCTCCTTTGGTTTAGTCTGTTTGCAGATGACACTCAAATATATCTGGCCACCCCTGACTTATCCCCCCCTCAGTACTGAGTATGGTTTCATGCTGTCTGTCGGCCATGTCATTATGGATGGCCGACAGGTTTCTGAAACTCAACCTAGATAAAACAATTTAAAATAGCACCACAGTGGCTCAGTGGTAAATGCTCTAGCCTTTGCAGTGTCAGGTCCCAGGTACCCGTTTCCTCCCACATCCCTCCCTCAAAATTGACCTTGGACTGTATTAAAAGATATATGACTAAGGTAGGGACATTAGGTTGTGAACCCCTTTGAGGGACAGCTAGTAAGAAGATTATTGACTTTGTATAGTGCTCCGTAATAGGATGGCGCTATAAAAATAGCGCCAAACATTATGTAATAATAATTAAAAAAATAATAATCCAGTCCCCCTTCACATTCCAAATTTCCCACTGAAATATTTCTGTTAATAACACTGTTGTTCGGGCCTCCCGTTGCCTTGGCAACACCTTTATTTCTGCCCTCTCCTTTATCCCCCACTTTCAGAACATTTACAGATCCTGCCACTTTCACCTGCGCACATTTCGAAAATCCTCCCCTACCTGTCCCAAAAGACCACCAAATTCCTTGTTCATCCTCTTAATCATCTGGACTACTGTAACATCCTCCACTTTAGTATTCCATTAACCCAACTCTCTCCTTTACAATCTATCATGAATTCTGCAGCCTTCCCTATCCATCCTTTCCACTCCTCTTCTGCTGCCTCCCTTAGCAATTTTATACACTGGCTACCATTTCACCTTCAAATCAAGTTCAAGCTCTTGTGATTTGCCTTCAAAGCTTCCCACAACTCTGGTCCCCCTGCCTTTCTGCCCCTAACCTAATACTCCCCTAACCACGCTCTTTGCTCTTCAAACAACCTACTAATGACTTCTTCATTTAAATCCTTGTGCAGAGCTCAAGACTCTGGAATGATCTTCCTCGTCCTGTTTGGCTTTCTCCTACTTTCTGCAAATTTAAACAAGCTCCTAAAACCCATCTTTTCAAACTTGCCCACCTCTTTTCTGGCTCTTAAACCCTCAATACTCAACCACCAATTCATATCTCCTTCTATTGTGTGCTACTCCCTCCTCTTAGATTGAAAGCTCTTCTGAGCAGGGTTCTCTCCTCCTGATTCACTGTTTGTATCTGTCTGTCATTTGCAACCCCTAGTTAATGTACAACGCTCCGTAATATGTTGGCGCCATATTGATACTGTTTAATATTAATAATAATAATTCTATTATTAAGTAAATCAGTAAAATACACTCAAGGTGCATTAAAACAAAAAGGTGTTCAATGTTTTGAAGTTTGTTTTCTTAAAATTTCAGTCACAGCCTGGGTAGACAGCTTAGTGCTAAACATAGTGCCCATTATGGCAAACAACCAAAATAAGAAAATTAGTTAACAGCCTTTATATAAGACACACACACACACACACACACAAATAAACAGAATAATATATTATTGTTAAAAACCTAAAGTATTGGTAAGACGTACCGTGAAATATCATTTAATAACAAACTAAGCTTTGATACATTGTTTTCCAGATAGCCAATCATCTCCAGATCTCTAAGAGTGAGTAGTTGCTGCCTTGGGTAGATTATCTGACACTAACAGAAAAAAAAAATATTTTAGTACTTTATACTCACTAAATAATAAAAATAAATACAAATACATACATGTCAGAGATCCTAACCTTCATGAGTTCCTCTATACAGGATACATAAATGTTGAAAATACCAGCTTGTGATGGTGGCCCAATGTACTGCTTTATATCTGCTCTGTCAACAAAAGCCACATCAATTTTCTCAGTTATGTTTGAAGTCGTCAGGATAACGACATTGGGGTACCTTCAAAATAAAATAATGTCCATTAGCTAAATAAACATTTTACAGTAAAAATGTTGAAGAGGGAAAAAAATATCAATTTTAACCTGTTAAAGTTAATATAGCCAAACCTTTGTTTTTAATTAGGGAGCATGGAAGGATGAAAACCTGTCATTTGATTTTTTGCTGTATCCGATATCTGAGATGCAACATGAGGAGAGAGAAAACCTCCACAAAATGATCAGAATTATCCTCCTACTTGCCCATATTTCTAATGAAATCTGCCAAGGATGGCTTTACAAGCCATATGCCAAAAAAAGAAATCCAAATGAAGCAAAGCAATCTAATTATACATATATATCGCTGGCTGTGACCTTTTTCCTTCCACAAAAAAATTTAGTCACACTCAGCCAGCATAAATAAACCCTTTAGGAACCTAAGTACTTGCAGTACTGCAACACCTCGATAATGTTAATATTTTTAATAAAATAATATATTTTTCAACATTTTAGCAAGAGGACAGTGTCCCTGCTGGAAAGATGAAACCCTCTGTTAGTCATGATGAGCATTGTCACAGAAACAAAAAAGTGGGTAATCCAACATTTTAGAGCTGCCAAATGCAAATGGTGAGAGAAGGTCTCCTATTCCAATGATAAATCCAGTTGCTGATCTGTCCTATCTTATCGACCTAATCTTATCTATCCTGTCAATCTATCGCTCACAGTTTATTTTTTTCATTACTCCAGAACAGAGCATGTAATTGCTCAAGTATGAAATAATAATAGTAATAAATACAATTCTATTAAAGAAATAATACAGATTCTTCTGTATTTTATTTTTCCTCTTTTCCTATTTAATAGATTTCAAATTAATGTATATTGGGAGTAATATACCGGTAGCGCTTTTTGAAGGTATCAAATTTCATGTGGATCCAATGTTTTGAAGTATACAATGACATACAGTATATCACCAAAAAAAAACCCTGCAGTTTGCTCTTTCTATTGTTTTCACCTGCATGTATACCTATCAACTAATTTATTTAGAATCCATCATGTACCGTGTTTCCCCGATTTTAGGACATCCCTATTAAGTAAGCCACCCCCGATTTTTAAAAAAAATAATTAAAATAAGACACTCACCCGTTTATAAGACAGCTCCAGATATCTGATCCTGCGTGTGTGTCCTTTATGCTGGCTGCAGCGTGTGTCTTTGATGCTGGCTGCAGGGCGTGTCTAAGTAAAAAAATATGCATTCGGACCATAAGACGCACCCTGATTTTCCCCCCATTTTAGGGGGAAAAAAAGTGCGTCTTAAGGTCCGAAAAATACGGTAGTTGGAAATACCTTTTTATTTGATCTATTTGAGTCAGGACAGCATTTACTACACGGATGGCATCTGAGGGTTCTGTACCTGCCCTAGAAGCATTACGTGCAGCTGTAAGACTTTCAACCTGAAATAAAACACAAAATGACAACATTATTAACACAAAAGTATAAAAAAAACCCTGTTCAATATTTGAAAGCCTCTTGTGCCATAAATTATCCAAATTGTTTTCTAAATGATTATATACATATATAGAAAAACTGCTATAAAATATTTCCATTTTATCCTTTTTCAAACTAATATTTTGTTATGAATGGAGCAGTAAAACTAAAATAAAAAAGCAAGACAGGGGTCTAATTTAAATTGCACCCGTGTCCCAAACAATGAACATATACCAACTGCGGATGTATGGTGCCCTAAAAAACCTTAAAATGAACTTGCATACAAATCAATAGTACTGCAAAATAAAAAACGAATGCCTTTATGTATTTTATTTTAAGTAAATAACTGTGAAATGGATTGCGCCAGGATCATCATTTTAGTGCATTATAGTACCCATTAGTACTAGTTGTTTAAAAATTAAACCCTGCCCAAAACTATTTTGTATAGGTCTATACATTGAATATTTTTTTTGCTAAGCAGTTCAGCAAAAGAAAACCATGTTTTTGTAGAAACAAAATTAAATATGTATTCCTTTGTTGTTTTGGTAACAAAGAGGCAACTCTACAGTTGTTGCCACACCATCAGAAGACACTGCAGTGGGTGGACTTTACTGGGGCTCAACAGGTATTTGTGGGACTATAGAGGCAGACTAGCCCAACACAGAATCTTGATTTCAGGCTACTTCCCATTAAGAAACATAATGAGAAAGGGTTGCCCCTTATCAGTTTTAGTTTTTGTGCCATGCCTAAAATCATTTTGTCATATAACACAAAGACCTGCAATTATTTACAAATTACAGTGACATACCTCATCAATCAGCACAAATATTAGCACATCTTTCTCAACTATCAATTCATGAATCTTCTGAAACATCTTCGTTACCAGTTTGCCACTCTGAAAAGCATAGATAGGTTAAAACACAATTGTAACTGGAAAAAAAAAAAACGTTTACCAATGTATTTTTCAGTAGTTTTAAAATAAAAGATGATGTTGTGTGCAGGTACTTAAGGCAAGTCTTGTAAAAGTTATATGTGTCTCTACAAATATGTTTGATAAATATTGCTGAGCTTGCAAAAAACAGCAAGGTATATAATATAAGGATTTTCTTTAAAACTCATATTTTTAGGCAATATAAAATCCTTTACCCCCCGCCCCCCCCTTCAAGTTCTGCAGCAACAGTTCATTGTTCAATATCAAGCAGTTATTAAGTATTATGCACTGTGCTGCAGGGAGATCAAATCCTATACTGTTGCCACTTCAGCAGTTCTGGCGAGGCAAAACTTTGTGCTCAAGCTTGTGCCTATGACTCTACCAGTTAATTGGGGGGGGGGGGGGGGGGGGCAAAAGCAATCAAAAATATAACACCCAAATCCCAACAAATTCACCATAATCCTTGCCACCCCACAGCCTTATTTGTATACATTTGCAGTTGAAGGAACAGTATCCGGTCTAACGCAAGTCACATTATCAGCTTTTTTGTTTGGATGGAGAGACGCAAAAAGCTTATAACACCTTATTACTAGCTATGTATTATTAGACCCATGCTTTTATTTATATTTTTGCCAAATTGTTAGACATTTCCTATTTTCCTAAAAATAATAATACATGGTGCACCCATGACTCTTACTTGATTTGAGCACACAAGGCTTTGTAAGTCATACTGCTAACGTGCTGAAAACCTAATTCTTACTGCACAAATAATAAGGTATGGAAAGCAGGTTATTATTATGCCTACCTTAAAAAACAACAACACATTTTAATAAATACCTCAGAAAACCACTTTGAGAAAAGACTGTGGCTGTTAATCTCTATAAACTGACCATATCTGTACCTAAAAAAAAAAAATGAACATGTGTTATTAATAACTTGTTTTTATATGGTGCCACTCTTTATAAAGTCCATAGCCATGTCAATAACTGTCCCTCAAAGGGGCTCACAAACTAATGTCCCTATTTTAGTCATACGCCATCAACGCCATCAACACCATCGTCCATAGCCAATTTCGGGGGATGCCAATTTACCTAGCATGTTTTGAGATGTAAGAGGAAACATGACTGCCCAGAAGAAGCTCAATCAAACATGGGGGGAACATACAAACTGCATGAAAATAGTGTACTGGATAATATTGGAAATTAAGATGGTAGCCCTGCAAAGGCAAAAATGCTACAGTGCCACAATGTTTTGGACACTGGATTATTTTCTGCCCGCAAATAGTCTTTTCTTCTTCCTCTGCCATCCTGCCACATACCTTTCCTCCCCTAACCCCCACATTTGAATTCTGTTGTAAGAATTCTACTAAATAATCTAATATTTTGTTCACCTCTAAGCTACCACTGTAGTACCTATGTTGCCTTCTGTATACACATGCTTAAATATAGAATCATTGCTTACTACTTGTTGCACTATGCTTCAAGTCTTGAATCTCAACATTTCAATATCGCTATTGTTTTCGCAAAAACTAATAAAACTGGGGGAAAAAAAGTAATCGTAAGTTGTCATAAACAGAATCTACGCTATGCACAGAAAACAGGACTCTTCAAAGACTGTATACATTGCTTGTGCAAAATTTCTTTAAAATTTTCAGTTTCGTAATTATCAAAAAATATTCATAAATGTAAATGATCAAGTCACTTTCATTCTGTTGTACAAAATATCTATAAATTAGAAGTATATTATAACTTCTAAAAAATCTAGTTGCAACACCAGAAAAAAACAAATAATATACAATAAAAAAAGATGAGAATAAAATAAATAAAAGTTTCATTGCTATTACCTATGGGACAGTCTGATAGCCAGCTTTTGTGCCAGTGCTTTACACAATGAAGTTTTTCCTGTTCCAGGTGGTCCTAACAAAAAAAAAAAGACAAATATTCTATTCCATGCAAAGATTGTGATGTACAATTACAATGAAGACCAGGCAAATCACAATCAGGGGATACAGAGTTTACTTGAAGAATAACTGAATAACTATACTACTGTACATTCATCCTTTATTTTTTCCCTCCCTTCCCTAATTGAAATTAGCATGCACACAATGATGAAATGCAAGCATTTTTTTGTACATTAAATTATATTTTGGCAGTTGTCCATAAAGATGGGTCACGGTCTAAAATTGCCAAACAGGCACTATATATAGATTTAATCTGCAGATCTGTGTATGTTACACAGTTACGGTATAATTTAAAGCAGTAGCAGATGCTGCACAATTAAAAGACACCTAGAACATCACTGTATTAGTAATTGTCAAAATTAAAGGGATTCTCCAGCAAACTTTTTGTTTTCTCATAGAGCAGGAAGGACCAGAATCTCTGACAGATTATTACTGCTGTTGGGTCTCCACCTTTCAGGAGTCTTCAACTCACTTATCCTTCTGGCCACTGGCACATTTAGGGACAGGGAACAGGGAAACTGCAGTAAAAACATATTTTGCAGTGTGGTCAAGATTTAGAACTCGGTCAGATTCTAACTGCTGTTGCTGTTTTTACCAGAAATATTTTCTGTGATATTTTGGAGATAGGAAGTGGAATAAAAACTTGGGCAAGCTTTTTAACCATTTTTTTTCCATTTAACCCTCCCCCCTTGAAATACTGAATCTTGGCTTCAAACATGTTTATGTAAACATATGTTTCTGCATAAATGGTTCACAATAAAAATAAAAATTAATTTACCATGTAGAAGGACAACTCTGTTCCACGCAATCAAATTGCTATTAACATTTTTGTCAGAAAACAGCAGCGTTGTAGTAACATAATCTAAAAGCTTAAAATACATATAAAATTAGTTAGGACTGAAGAAAAAACATTTTCTTATCTGTTCGCACCCGTTGCCTTTTCAGGTTGCGAGTACAACATCTATATAGAGAAGATCTTACATGATTCAAATGCAAATGTATATCTAAAATATACAACAAATTAATAGAAAGAATGAGAAAAAATCTGGTGTATTACATTTGGCAAAATTAGCTTATATTGAATGTTACAAGTTATATACAATAAATTAAGTATGAATGAACAATAAGTCCAAAAAAAAATAGTTTTAGAAGATGGGTCCCATCCTATTCAGAAGTCTGTGATGCATGGCTGTATTGCTATATGAAGGATAGCTTCTTCAGTGCTTGTGCCGTGAAATATGAATAGCAAATATATTTCTCTGAGTCAGGGTTGTAATGTTGAAGGTGAATAGGGATGTGGAAGTGTAAATTTTTAAACATTATATTGTCTATTACCATTTTACTCAATACCATAAAAATATGAAAATTAGTATATATATGAATGGAAAAAAGTAAACTTGTAGAGGCAATGTGGGACTTACTTTAAGAAAAAGAAAGTTATGTCTTGAATAGAATTTCCACGAAGGAAAAGGTCATAGATACTGGTACAAATCATAAGGGAAAAAAAACAAATGTCAGGGCTGGTAAAGGAATGTGTAAATACTAGGTGTCGATTATTTGTTTATAAAGTATACATTTTCGTAAGTATTAATATAATAATTCATTTTTTTTTGCCCTGCAGCCTGGGGAAAGGTGTAATGGGCATGTGCGGAGATTGATTGATGGGGATTGCCTTCCAGAGGCCACGCCTCCCATTCTCACTGGGAGAGACTGCAGTGTCACAGGCGACATTCATACAAGTTGAACGGGGGAGGGGGTTTATTCAGTGAAGAAGGTACAGAAAAAAAAGGAGATGGAGGGCAAAGGCAAAAAGGAAGATTCAAAGTGAATGTATATAATCACATATAGTGGTATAATGTGTGTAATAAAATTGCGTGGCTTGAATGAATAACAAGTGACACACAAAGGTGGAGGCAGCAAAGGGAACATAGTCCCTTGTATTAGAAGAGTATGAGATATGTATTGGATTTATAGACAACATATGGTTTATATAGAGTGCATCAGTACTGTCTCACTAAACAATGATACAAGTTATCAAAAAGGTGGGAACAAATCATGAGAGTATGTAAGAAGGCGTACCTTGTTAAATAGATTGAGTTGATACAGGATATGGGCAAATCATTACAAAACATGAATTACTGTATTTTTCGGACTATAAGACGCACTTTTTCTTCCCCAAAACTGGGGGGGAAAAGTGGGTGCGTCTTATACACCGAATACATGTTAAATATAATTTAAAAAAATCATACTCATCCGATACCGCGATCCCCCCTTCTGATCACTCTGTGTCAGAGTGATTAGAAGGCGATACATTGACACAGAGTGATTTTTTAGTATTTTGTTCAGAATCTTTTTTTTCTAGGTTTTTCTCCTTTAAAATTGGGTGCGTCTTATAGTCCGAAAAATACGGTATATAAAGGTATATATTGTCTTCAAATGGTATGCTACTACAGACACGCCAAGTACAAAATGAAAAACATGAGACACATGAAAAAAAATTAAATTAATACAATGTTCAAAACTATGAAGCAATATAGAGATTAAAAGATAATATAGTTCTAATAATGTAAGTAAAGACTTAATAGAACATACATATTATGAATAACCTAGAACATACAATAAAAAAACTAACCTGATTTTTACGTGTGTCCATTAATATATTATTCTATAAAGGATTTGTGCATAAATTGTAGGTACAAGTTTAAATATACACATAGACAAATTAAATAAATCATGTTCATGTGATGACCATGACCTGTATCTGGCCATCCTGTATCTGCTCACTCCGATTGTTTGGTCTGCACATTTTCTTTTCAAAGAGGTATTCACATTAAGTTATGTTTGAAACGTTCCAACTGATAAGTGTATACAAATGTCATAATACAGTAAAATATGGTACTATTGCCTGTTGAATGAATTTATTGCATTGATAGGTCCTGATATTTCCTGTAGAAGCAGTCGAAATTTATATTAATGTGAGACTATGCAACTGTGATACTTTTATCAATATATTTTGTTAAATATGAGCTGTTTTGTGTGTGAGACACTTTTATAAATATTTAAATGATTGAAATAAAAGTTATGTTTTTTCTTTTTAATATGAGTGCCTAAAAAGTCCCTTGTTCTAATTAGTGGTTTATTGAAGAATATTGTGGGATGTGGCACCCCAGTTTTTATCACATCTAGTTTTTACGATACAGAGTACCCTCCATTTTTGTCGAAAAACATAAAAAATTTTCATACAATGAAAAAATAATAAAATGATAACCTGAACGTACTGTTTATTTCAATTTATTTTGTTCATACAAAGGATTTATTGTTACATTTTTTTTTAACAGTAAAACATTTGAAAATTAATTGGGTAAGCGGTTAAGGTAAAAATGTACACTTATAGTTTTTCCTGGAGAATTCAGTAATAGGACAACCCCCCTGGATGCTCCAACAATTGTCAGCCATCATATGTACATCCCCATCTACCCTGATACCATCCTTCCATGACCTTCAAATCTTAGTGGAATCATTCACCTTGCTCATCACCGACTGCACCAAGGTTTTCCAGGAAGTTAGAAAGATGGCTATGCAGAAAGTGCACCTTGAAGCTCATATTGCAACCAAGCATTTTGTAGCTCTCCAAGAGTTTCTGGACAATTTCTGTTTAATTATTTGCTTGTGTGTTTCCAAGAAACTCCTTGACAATGGCTTTGAATGATAACCAAGCATGATGAAATGTTCATCTTTGTCCACATCCGTAAACCCTCGACACACTGTTTGCACACCTTATGAGGGGCTCAAGACTTATCTTGATCACCAAGTTTAACTTTGAAATATGCCAAATAGGCTTGCTCTACAAATGTGCTGATGTTCGCCCTTTGACTGGGAATGGTGAAACTGTCACAGATATAACAAAATGAATCTGGGTTGTTTAGGCATTTACGGCGAGAAACAGCAGAGCCAGACATGACCTGAAAGAAAGGAAATACGTGTGTAAGTGGAAATACGCCTGACCACACGGCCTTGGATGTAAATGAATAGCCTATACAAATCCATGATACAGTAATCGCATTAATATAAGCGGTAGAGAAAAAACCTAACGTGATAGAAAAAAAAACTAACGGCACTTTCAGAATCAGCATACCTTTTCTTCTTCATGCAACAAGTACTCATCCTCGACGGATAATCAGCAGCATCCCTTATGCTGCTCCTCTGACCTTGATTTTTACAATGAAGCTAAAGCCCTCCAATCCAGATTGATAGAGTGAGGCTATTCCAAGAAACTTCTGAAAGATGCTTAAAATGTTTAAAAATTACCTAAACTCAGAAGCCCTTTCATCAATGGGAAAAGAAAATTGCCAATCTCACGCATGTGCAGTGAGATTGGCAATCTTTTTCTCAATCTATATCACAGATCTTGCACCTGCACAGTACTATGCAGTAACAAAGAACCCGGGTGACACAGGAAGAAGAGCCCTAAAAAAGAGAGAAGTTGTCAGCGCCCGGCGCTTCCTCTGACGAAACGGGACCCGATGGAAGAAACCTCCAGATGGATAGACTAATCTGTGGGAATAAAGGTAAGTGTGATTTTTTTTTATTTTGGGTTTAGTTACCCTTTAATCAGACAGGATCTTTTAGTTAGTTAGTTTTCTTCCATCACGTCAGGATATTTTTCTACCGCTTATAATAATGCGATTACTGTAGCATAGATTTGTATAGGCAATTCATTTACACACAAGACAGTGTGGTCAGAGGTTATGCGCTGCTCTAGGTAGTGAATAAGCAAAACGTATTTTTCTACTTACACATGTAATTCCTTTCTTTCAGATCATGTCTGGCTTGTTTCTCGTCGTAAGTGACTAAACAGCCCTGATTCATTTGTTATCTCTGTGGCAGTTTCAGCATTCGCAGTCAAAAGGCCAACATCTACACATTTGTAGAGTCTATTTGGCATATTTCAAAATTAAACTTGGTGATCAAGATAAGTCTTGAGCCCCTCATAAGGTGTGCAAACAGTGTGTCGAGGGTTTACGGATGAGGACAAAGGGAACACGTGATAGGATGCTATTTGGTATACCTATGGTTTGGCGAGAGCCAGGAGATCATTTCAGTGACTGTTACTTTTGTATAGTGAAAACTTCAGGCTATACCAAGAAAAATAAATGTAACAAAGTATCCTGGTCTACCATCAACTTTACGCCCAGTGGCTCATTCAGATGAAATCCCAGTGCCTGTTTTTGTTACACTACCCTCTCTTGAAGAACTTGATTATGGTGATGAACTAGGTGACAACAATGAAGAGTTTGAAATTGAAGAGGACTCTGTTCCTAAGGGATTTGATCAGCATGAGTTGAGTGATTTGGGACTATTAAAGAAGGCTTCGGAACTCCTAGCATCAAGACTGCGTGAGAAAAACTTACTTGAAAAAGGAACAAAGGTATCGTACTTTCGAACCAGAGAAATTGCATTTCTGCAATACTTTAGAACTGACAGTGGCTTTGTGTATTGCCAAAACAAACCTGGATTAATGGAGGAATTGGGAATTCCAACTCAATTATAACTCAACTGAATGGCGACTATTTATCGATAGCTCAAAGCGGAGCTTAAAGTGTGTCCTCCTTTACAATGGCAATATATTTGGGTTAGTCCCAATTGGACATTCAGTTTCCCTTTGTGAAGAATTTGCAGACATAAAGAGAGTGACTGAGTTGCTGCAACATCACCAACATAGTTGAGTCATCTGTGTTGCCCTTAAAATGCTATGCTTCTTTCTTGGTCAGTAACGCAGATACACCAAGTAACCTGTTATCTATGCATGTGGGACAGCAGAGCTCGTAAGAGGCATTGGGTGGAAAGGAGTTGGCCTCCAAGATCTGCCCTAAAACCAGGCGATACAAACATTCTACTACATGAGCCACTTGTTGATAGAAAAAATATCATATTCCTGCCTCTGCACATGAAACTGGGTCTGATGAAGCAGTTTGTTAAAGCTTTGCCTACTGAAGGAGACTGTTTCTAGTACCTCATTTTGGCATTTCCTAGCCTGTTATTTGAAAAAATAAAGGCCGGTGTGTTTGATGGTCCACAGAATGCTTGGTTATCATTCAAAGCCATTGTCAAAGACTTTCTTGGAAACACAAGAGCAAATAAGTATCTGGTATAGGAAATCTGACAAACAAAGCGAGCCAATTAGTAGATCTACTTTTACATCCACATATGTACAGTCCGCCATCATATCTTTTTTGTTGGAAAGTTTTTATTAAAATTTTCAAATAAAATAAACAATAACATTACACAAGTAATTTGCATAAAACAGAAAGAGAAATAAAAATGAGGGGGGAGTGCGAATAGGGGGTTCAAAACAAAAGAAGAAGAGCGCTAAACAGTAACTAGACATCAGTAGAATGAAGATGAGGTCTAACATAGTTCAACACCTCTTAGGTTACAAAGTCTAAATACAGCAGGCGATAAAGTAGTTTTCCAATGTAGACCATAAAAAATATAATACAAATAAGTACAATAGTAAAAATAATAGCGTTATTCACAGATTTAAAACTTGTGAGGTATACAGGCATTCCAAGTTTAGAGTGAGATCATAAATGTTGGCGGGTAGAGGTACCTTTTAATCATTAACCCCCTTTTTAAACATTTAAAATTTAAATTGAAGAAAAAATGAAGAGAAAAATAGGTGGTGGGGGGGGGGGGGGGTTGGGGAGATAAGGAGTTAAGAATTACACAAGGGAGGGAAGGGTCAGGGTTCCCTGCTTAAATTATAAATGAATATAATCTGTAGAATTTGTTAAGTTTGTTTTTAAGAGTACAATTTGTCATTGACCATTATCCAGTTAGGTTTGTTTTTCAAAAACTCAAGGGGAGCATGCGCAGTGAGATCGGCAAGTTTTTTTTCCAACCTACGTAACATGATCTCGTGCTTGGTCGGGTGATGTAGAAAGAAGAACCCGGAAGAGGAGATGGCCGCTTAAATATAACAATAGGGAGGGTGGGGAAAAGATAAAGCAATCTAGGTAGTGTGTTCATTTTGATTGCAGCTATTTTTCCGAACCAGGAGGGGGGGGCTAGAACGCCATCTATTCAGATCCCCAGCTATTGCACTAAACAGGGGTGGGTAATTAGCATTAGAGTATAGATCATGGTGGAAAGAGGTAATCTGAATGCCTAGATAGGCAATTGCTTTGGATTTCCACATGAAGTTAAAATTATTGTTGAGTTGGGTTACTATTTTTGGGATCAATTAAATATTTAGGGCCTCCAATTTGGCTCTATTGAGTTTTAGACCTGACACCTCTGAAAAATAGCTCTTTCAATAAGATGAGGGGAGAAGTTAAATACATTAGGGCGTCATCAGCAAAAAGTCCACATGTATGTTCTATAGGACCACATCAGATGCCCTTGATGTCACGATTAACCCCCCCTAGCGGTAACCCCGAGTGTGACTGTGGGGTGGATTTTACACGCAAAAAGCTCAGGGTTG
>NC_092862.1:87127233-87130490 GCF_032062135.1 Pyxicephalus adspersus | reverse complement strand
TACCTTGCACGATCGCTGTCCCCCAGCGTCCTGCTGATCCCCACAGGTCCTGGGGACACATCCTACTCCCCCAATCTCCAGCTGCGAAGTGCAGAGACGAGATCTTCGGGGTTTCCTGGAGACGTCGGTACATGCATCAATGCGGGTGGGAGGATTCAAATAATATTGGATGTAAATATAATTATATATGCTACTATACAGTTATATTACATGTTTAAATATTTTTATTTTTCTTAAAAGATTTTTGTGTTTTATTTAAAGTTCATTATTAATTTTTAATAATTATTTAATAATTAAATATCAGTGAGTTATGCCTAAAAATTACGGCCTACAATGAAAAATTTCCATGCAGAAAATTGTACTGCTTTTTGCATGGAAATTTGGACGGAATTAGACCGCTAGGGAGGTTAAGCCTTACAGCTATTGCTAAAACGAAAAGTAAAGGGGAGAGAGGGGAGCTTTATCTGGTGCCTCTGCGGATAATAATCAAGGGAGAATAGTGCCCTTTAATTGGTATTCTGGTGGAGGAGGAGGAGTATAGAGAGAATATATTCCAGCAAATGCTGGGCCAAAGCCCAAAAGCTTTGTGTAGATCCAATGAGAATAAAATCGCTTCTCTTTTTGGCCCGCCATCCCAGTTACCATTTACATCTGAAATCCAGTCTATTGTATGTCTAGTTTGGTCCGGGGTATGTCGATGGTAAAGAAATCCCACGTGGTTCGGATTCTGTGCGAAGATTTGGTCATGAACTTCTATGTGAGGATTCTGCTTTTGTTGTAGTTGTAACTTAGATAGTTGTTGCCGTTTTTGGTCAATGAGGAGTGTGGCTTGTTTTTTTAAGTTTGGTACCCAGGGATATAAATTAGCCCCTAATATAGGCCTCCCAATTAGTAGAAAGTGAAATATCTAGTGGGTCATTAAATCTAAAGTATTCTTTTAATAGAATACCAATAGTCTGGCAGTGGGTGGGGTCATTTAAAATGGATTCATTAATGTGATTTAGGGTTTTTGGAGACCGGGCCTGTTAGGCGGAAAAGCACCGGATAGTGATCTGACCATGAGGTGGTGAGGATGCGTGCCGAGGTGAGAGAAGGAAACAAGTGATGAATGGAGGAATGCATGATCTATAAGTGAGTATTGTTTGTGTGGAGAGGAGTAAAACGTGTAATCCCTTGTAGATGGATTGTGCTCCCTCCATGCATCCAATAGATCAAGGTCATAAAGCCTGAAACCTGGACTCATATGTGTAGACTCCATAAATGACCTGTTATAAACCTGATTGACCCATTCACTATCAGAGAGACCAAGGAGGGAACCAAACAGACAGACATGGGGAGGGGGGAGGGATGGCTCAAGGGGAAGGGGGTGCCTTAAAAAAGCATAACACAATTTCTAAAAAAAACTTTTGAGAAAAAAACAAAAAAGGGACCAAAATGAGAGCGGGATCTGCATAACTAGCATACCACCACGCCAGGGGAGGCCATGTTTGCCTCCTTCGGTATTTCAACTAATATAACAGGTTGATTTTGAATCAACCAAGCAAGAATAACGAACCAATCAAGTAAACAAATCAAGTCAAATCAAAAAGGTCAATATCAAAAACAACATTATTTTAGCATTTACATGATAGACCAGAAGTTCACAAACTCTTCCTTCTTACTTTATGGGAAGATTGCACTTGGGACCAGATGAGAGATATTGGTGACGTAGCTCCACGTGCTGGTGATCTGTTGGTAGAATCTACAGAAATAATTCCCAAGTCTTTCATTAGGTTTATTCCTTCAGCAAATGTTCAAAATACATAAAATTTATTTTGGTAGTTGAAACATAGCCTGAAGGGAAAGGCCCAGCGGTATCTAACATTGTGAGAGAGAAGTGCCTGAAGAAGAGGTTTTAAGGTCCTCATTTTTTGTATTGTGGCTGGTGAGAGATCCGCAAAGATCTGTATCGAGTAACCTTTAATAGCCAAATCCGGAGTTGACTTTCATTTGGAATTTATTCGGCTTCATAGTGCCGCTGCGGCTCTATGAAGCCGATTAAATTCCAAATGAAAGTCACCACATGATGGTAGGAGTGATTTTATGAATGCTTTTACTGCAGCCTCCAAGTTTAAAGTTGTCATGCCTGAAGCGATTTTTCAGATCCTCTAATTTGACCTGTGCTATTTCCAATCTTTCTTTTAAGGAGGAGATAGCTGTGGCGTTTTTAGGTCTGAAGTGATTTTATCTATAGCTTTGTCCAACTCTTTCAAGCAGGGCTGCAAATCTGGCTATAAGAGAAGCATCTCCAGAGTATTCTGCAGAGTGAGGTTGAGCTGCAGGGATGCTGAAAGGGCTGAAGGGGACCTGATGAATAGTTGCAGGGAGGCTGAAAACTTGTAACATTGTATCAGTATCTTGTGAGGAAGAGGGGGAGGAAATGTGCCAGCGTGATTCCCATGCATAGGAGCACATGACAGCCTGCATATTATCTGGAGAGGAGGGGGTGTTCTTACCTTCTTCTGTGATGTCTGCACAGTCAGAGCGCTCCAAAGCTGCAGAGGTGTAGGATGCCGTGGATCCTTATTTGGATTCGGATTCTGCAGAGCGAGCTGCTGTCTTGCGTGCTGGCGGGATGCAGACCTGATCAATTACCATATCGCTTGAGCTGGGGGCCCCACAAATCCGCCTCTGCCAGGATTTCTGGGGCTGCTTGCCTTTCATTTTTTTAACTCTTGAGGATGTCTGCCGCTATGGGGAGCTGTGTGAGGAGCCATGGAATGAAGGGCAGGGAGGTAACTAGAGAAGCTCCTTCTCTGGTAGCCCGTGCATAAGCACTCTTTCTGCCGTAATATCTTAAGAATACACCGGAACTACTAAGGCCAATAGATGACCTCACTATTCCTCCGATTTCTCTACTAGTAACTAATAAGGTAGAAGGGCTGTATTGTTGCATTCCAAATGTTGTAGGAGTTTAAAAAAAAAATCAAAATATTTCTTCTAGAAAGAGACCAAACTCAGGGGATATATGCAGATAATATTCCTAAATTGTTGGAGTTTATTAACCACCTGGGCGTTACACTGATGTCTAGATTTCTGTACCAAAAGCGGTACACTGTTTTTCATGATTTTTTTTTTTTAAATTCTTTAAAAAAAAGTTTTTAAAAAAAAAATAGTGTATAATGTAATGTACAGTAGCCTATATAATATATATATAATACAAATATATATATATATATATATATATATATATTATATAAGGATTTCTTTGTATTGGA
>NC_092862.1:87050741-87126879 GCF_032062135.1 Pyxicephalus adspersus | reverse complement strand
GGGGGGGGGGGGGGGACTTTTCTTACAAGATTTTCTATCAATTTACCTAAACCGCATAATTCACATCGACATTTTTCTAATAAGACAGGTATTGGAATAGGAATTGGAATTATGTTCCTTTTTACAGGAAATTGACTATAATCGGTACTCGACGTTCACAATAGACTATAATTGTACACAAATTCCCTTCTTGGATATTAACATTCGTAAATATACAAATACATTGATATCTTCCCTATATAGGAAATCCACAGCAGGGAACACAATCTTATTGGCCAGTAGTGCACACCCTACTCCACTTAAAAAAAAAAAAAAGCATTCCTGGGGGGCCTGGACTGGCGGGTTTGGAAGATGGCGGCTTAGAGCTCTCTCTCTGATCTGTGCTTGCACTAATGGGCGATCAACTGCGTGATCCAACCGGCAGTCATGGGTGAAGCTAAGAGATCCAAGTCTGTGAAGACTCCCTCCATCTTGGGACCCCATCTGGTGGGCGGGTGATGGTGGGGTCTCCAGCTTGCTCCGAGTCTCTGGGACTGCACAGCACAGTTACTCACCTCCTCTGCTCCTCTATTAATAGCTGACTCCGGTGGTTACAGCACGCCAGAAGGTCCTGTGGTGAGTCAGAAATTGGCACTCTGCAATGATCTCATCTTTAGCAGGGAGAGTGGAGGGCCTTGAAGGGGAAATACAACAGGCTAAGGGGGACATAGATCACCTTGATCGCAAATCTTGTGAATATGACACCAAGCTGAGAGACTAATATCGCTACCTAGAAGATCTGGACAGTAGGGGCCCGCAGAGATAACATATGGGTCCGTGGACTACCTGAAGCCACTCAAGCCGCGGATCTCAAACCTGTTCCACAAGCAATATTTAATAACATTATAGGAAGACCCTCTTACTAAATCGAGGCCTAGAGATGTAATCTGCTGTCTGGCAGATTATGAGCTGAAAGAGGAGATCATATCAAAGGCTAGGAACATGCGAAATCTGGAATTTTATGGGGCTTCCATTCAATTGTTCCAGGAACTCTCTTGGCTCATCCTACAACAGAAGCGCCTGCTGCAACCACTTCTCACGACCCTCTGATCCCACCATATCCCCGACCGTTTTTTGTGAGAACTTGGGCATTGACTGTCCTTGACTACCGGGTTGGGAGGCAAAGGCCCTCCGCTTCTGAAGCGGTTGCTCCAAAGAGATCATGGCCTGGATCTAGTGACTCTACCTCTCCAGCGGACCGGATGGGCTGGGATCAGATTTAAAGATGTTCTCACCCAGTATGGTATATCTTGGACACTTCTATTCTTCAGCATTGTTGGATAGCTACTCAATAGTTATGGGAACTGGGGTCCTGTGCAGGAGAAATAGATACCTTGTTTGAGATTCACCCTTAGCCTCCACACTTGACCTCACTCCTCATGCAACTGTTATGATTGCTCTTATATTGATGCTGAACTAAACCTTCTTGCATATCCGAAATGTCCTGTTTACAACTTGCCGACGTTTGCTGGTTAACAGGTATGTCTATGGCACAAACGTGATTGCACATATTGTGATCCTCTTTTAGATGGTGCCCTTTGGGGGCTTCCAGGTCTCTTACCCCCAGAGCAAACCTTTCCACTCATCCCTTTGTTTAGTTCCTCTCGCTCTTTTTGGGAGTGCATGGGACCTATGGGGGACGAGACCTCCTCGGTCGCCAGAAGGTGACCTAACCAAAGTAATTTGTTGGGTTTTTTCGTCGTTACTGTTTTTTTTATTTTTTCACTTCCTCCTGGTTGTTTTTGAGTTCGCACTACCTAGGAAATCACACCCCTTTCACTTTGCACAAATTATCCCTTTGAGGGCCTTTAGGTTCAGATGGCTGAGCCAACCTCAGCCTTATGTCCCTTTAATGGTCTCAGCTTTTCTGATGTTTGTGGTCCATTTGTCTTTGAGGTACATGGCTACACTCCTATTCTCCATCTTTAATTATGAAGACTAGAATACTGTCCCTTAATGTGAAGGGTTTAAATTCTAATACCAAAAGAAAATTAACCCTAATCACGTTTAAGCGTCTTGTAGCAGATTTATTTTTTCTGCAAGAAACCCATTTTGACCAATCTGGTACCTTTAACTTTGCCTCCAGATCATACCCGATATCCTACCGTATATTGCGAACTCTTCCAACAAGAAAATGGCAGGGATAGCAATTTATTTATTTTATAATTTTTAAGTTACCCTTATCAAATCCTTAGTTTACCCAGATACCTTTTATTGCATGGCACTTATGGCACCTCTATTACCTTCTGTAAACTGTATGCTCCCAACGTGGCCTCAAAAGACCTTCCTGTCTACAGTCTTGGAAGGTTTGGAAGAATTTGAACATATCTATCTTATAGTGGGAGGGGATTTTATTCTGTTTTTTCACCCACATATGATCGCCTTCTCACACCAGCCTCCCCCCCACCCTCCTCGGTGATTAAAAATTCCTGTATGTTCCGCCTAATCATTAGATGCACTTGCCAGTATGACATCTAGAGGATACATCACCCCACTGCTAAACAATTCTCATTTACTTCACCCCGCACCACACTCATACCTGACTCTTTATTAACCTTACATTGTTAGGCAATAGTGTTTCCACTTAGATTCACCCCATAACCTGGTCGGTTCATAACCCAGTCACCCTAGATGTTCTTTTGTCCCAATGCGCGACCAGATTCTGTCATTGGAGACTCAATGACTTCCTTCTTAAACAGGAAAACACCAAATTGAACATCTTACAAGCCCTAGATAACCATTTTGAGCTAAATGAGTCAGTGGTGCACACATCAACTCTGTGGGAAGCCTAGAAATCAGTTATTCCTGGTCACTGTATTGCATTGAGTACCCGCCTTAGCGGGACTCCAACCTTCAACGCTTCCTTACGTTACAATCCTTGAAGGCCGCTTAATGTGAGCTTCTAAATTCACCTTCCACTGCAAGGTGGTTTCCCTCCGCTCTAAACTGCGAGACTTGGACTTGCGAAAAGTGAGCTGGATGATGGCACGCACACGACAAACATATAATATAACGGTAACAAAGCGGACAAGCTGCTGGCGCCTAAACTGCGGAACTCACGTCAAATGGCGTACCCCGACGCTATAAAAGATGAGTAGGGTATCCCAATTATATAACCCAGCACACATAGCCTCTTAGTTTGAGACCCCATTCAAGCTAAAATTGATGCATACCTAGCAGATATTCAGTTGCCTATCATTTCGGCAGAAAGTAGGGAACACCTTAATAGTCCCATCAACGAGGAGGTAATCACCAAAGTTATCCAATAGCTTCTGTCCAATAAGGCCCCTGGGCCTGACGGCCTACCATATTTATACTTTAAAACTTATCTTGTGGATCTCCTTTCCTATTTAACGGAGCTCTTTAATGATTTTATGACTGGTAAACCAATACCCCCTTCCATGCTGAACTCCCATATTATGGTGGTGCCCAAGCCGGGTAAAGATCCAATGTTCCTATTACAGGCCAATTGCACTGCTAAATTCTGATATGAAAATATTTAAAAAGATTTTAGCCAATCGCCTCTCTAAACTTTACCCCCTTTTAATTCACAAAGACTAGAATGGCGGAATGGTTTTTATCTCATTCCGCCACGCTCGTAATAATACCAGGGGGCGATTGACATCATTGATATTTAAAAAAAAAAAAGCTTCCCTGATCCTTAGCTTGGATGCAGAGAAGACTTTTGACGGGCTCAGTTGGCCTTTTATGTTTTCAACCTTTAGTCTTTTTGGCCTAGCTGGACCTTTCTACCAAACGATTTGTTCTCTGTACTCATTTCTTTTGGCCTGGGTTAAACTTCCCCATGCCTCTTCCTGGACCACCGTTCTCAGTGAATGTCGGGACCCTGGAGAGAGAGAGCATTGTTTCACCTCCGGAATATATTACATCCAGTGGATCACAGATTTCAGGACTCAGGGAAAGTATAAGACTCATACTTCATTTTATGCATATCTTCAAATACGCCATTATGTGAAGTCACTGCGCCCTTCCTCCAGGTTCCCTGGCCCTACCCTATTTGAGAGACTGTGTAATGCTGGCCCACACCCCAGGGGCCTGATCTCATCAATCTATAAATTGTTACATGATGTCAATCAACCTATAGGAAAAATTTTTGTTTTTAGGAACTGCAAAAAAGTGAACTCAAGAAAGAATATAAATAAAATGAGAATTGTGTAAATAAATATATGTATGTATAGCCACACAACAATGGGACACGCAGCAATGCAAGGCTCTATAGCCTAATATTTTCCCATGCCCTCTTTAAATTGACTGTGGAATCACAGCCAATAAAATGGTGTTTTAGGATTGAGTCATGGAACGTATCTTCTGCGTTCCAGGTAGTCGGTGTAAAGATGGGAACGTCAGGTAGGTGTGGATACAGAACACCATCCTCCTCCGCCCACAATACAGCCAATCTTGGTATCTTCCCTACATGCCCCCTGGGTGGAACATATGCCTGTGTAGGAGGCTGACACGTTATGACTGCGACACAGGAAGTCACATGACACACCGACTGCGGGTCCCACGAGACCCTGCATCAGATCTGAGGCAGGGTGATGTATTAATGTTTGCTATACTGTATTTTTCACTAAGACAATCCTTTTATTCGAATGTGCTGCAAATGCACTATGAAGGACCAGAGCACTCATCTGCACTATTTCAATCACTATGCACACCAAAACACATGACAGTATGCTGTACCACCGTACCATGCTGTACCAAAGCTGCAGGGAAAGCAAAGTTCTTTTGCCAGGATACTATTCAAGATGAATATCACTGTGAAGCACTAATGCATAAGCATTATAAAAGATATAGAAACATCAAGATTGCTTACACGGTGCATAAATGAATTCAAAAGGCCCACATTTTAATATGAAATTACTAGGACACTTTTTGGATGTTTTTATTTGCCTGTGTATCATATGTGTGTTTTCTTTTAACTTCCATTTCTAAGATTGAACAGGAACTAATTGGCAGGGACACAAAGCATTTAAACTGGATACAGGAGAGGTAATAAAGAAAAAGCAAAAAAAAAGACTGGGTTTTTTTTTTTTTGGTTTTTTTTACGGCAAAAGGAAGTTATATTATAAGCAAGTTTTTGAGAAAATAATCTTAAAGTGCATACAACTTATTTTAGCTTTTTGGTCTTTCCCATTAAGTTTCATGGGATAATGGACCAGTTAACGATAAATAGTAATGCCTATTTAGAAAAAAGCAAAAATGTCTCATATCCCGACGCATTTCGCTGACATGCTTCCTCAGGGAACGTATGGATAAAGTTTGCCAGATATGTGTTCAAGGGATTTTCCTTGCATAGGGAAATAAAGACTTCCTTATTTGCATTAGGTCCAAGGTGCTCAGTGTAGTGTGTCCTGCTCTCTACAGGACGTACTACACTTCCATGCACTTTGAATGGTATTTTCTCAAAAACTTGCTTACAATATAACCTTTTGCAACAAAAAAAAAAACCTACCTTATGTAAATACAGGGGGGGCGGTGCCACTTACTAACCATGCGAGTTAGGATTAGGATCATTCACTAATTACATAGATACAGAGGAGCCCTGTATACCATGGTGTATATGGCAAACTACTATAACTGCATCTTTACAAACCATTGGGCACTGGGAAGTTAAGACACCAAGCTGGGACGGTAGGGGTGTGTGTGTGTTCAGAGAAAATAACTGGTGTTACTTTTGCCAGTCCCACTGGATGCAGTAAAACCAGTTTCATATTTAAGTACAAGTGAGGATTCTCTGCAACTGTGAAGGACTAAAGGAAGCGCTGGAGTTGCTTTTATCTAAACAAATATAAGCCACATACGTAATGTAAAAATTTTAGTAGAACAGTCCACTCACACTTGCATTATGAGAAGGAGTAAAAAAACATAACATTATAGCAAGTAGCTCTGCCTGCATATTTGATTGGAAAATATGGCTGCCTGCATAAAAATATATAATATAAAGTATGCACAGCAACAATGTCGAAAAAAAACTGACACATTTCTGCTGCAGACCATTTTTTATTTTAATAATAAAAGATAAACCCCTTGTATCTTTATCACCTGTTCCTAAACTGTGAGATGTGTTGCTTGACCTGGTTGTACTAAATCAAGACGAAGGCTATGTACACACCTGCAATAATTGTCATTGGAAA
This sequence comes from Pyxicephalus adspersus, assembly GCF_032062135.1. Lineage (NCBI taxonomy): Eukaryota > Metazoa > Chordata > Amphibia > Anura > Pyxicephalidae > Pyxicephalus > Pyxicephalus adspersus. The sequence continues at coordinate 87,120,682 of NC_092862.1, read as the reverse complement.
GATCTTCCACAATCCTTTCCAACGACAAATGATTGCATGTACACATGCAAGGTTCTCGTCCGATATCAGCCCTGAGCTGATTATGGGACGAGAACCATTGCAAAGGTGTACCTAGCTTAAGCATCATCCTTATGTAGTATGTCAATGATATGAATCACAATGCTGGGGCTTATACCTTAAAAGGATAGCTAAAGTCAAGAAAAAAATACTTCACAAAAGTTTACTAATTCTTAGATATGATAATATTTTCTTAGGCTAACATAGCAAGTGCAGACGATACCTGTTGCCCTTGCTCAGAAATGCAGTGTTCTTATTTCATGTGAGCTAAACAGAAAACAGAAACAAGCTATTCCATTTTTATAATCCCATCAACCCTCATGAAGCAGATAACCAAAGGTAGACATGTCCAGTTAGGGTGGCAAGTATGGCTCCCTCAATAAATAGTTATGGGAGGAGGAGCAAGAAAAGCCAAAATATAAAACTAATGCAGTAATATATAAGTAATGTGTTAAATTGTGTTTATGTTTTTGGTTTGGATAAACCTAATGTTTAATAAATAAAGTTCCACTTTAGGTATTTAATCTTGAAGTACTTGCAAGAGGGAAATCAAAAAACTTAAAACATTCTAGTAAGTAAAAAAAAAAAAATTATGAATAATTTTGGGAGGGGTGTGCTTGTGTGAGGCTGGAAATAGAAGGCAAATTTTAGAATGGCTCTGCATTTCCTTTAAGCAAATTCCTGTCTATGGTGCAACTGCTAGACTAGTCAAATGATGGATCACCAGGCTGATCTGTTCCAGCCTAATTCAATTAACAATGAAAAACCCTGGCTACAGATGATCTCCAATGTCATGGGTAAGAGCACAGCTAAAATGGCAACTTCACAACTGTGTAACTTGAGAGAAACCCAGACCTCTATTCTTCCACCCCATAAGAATCTCAGGGAGATATTTTGACTAAGATTGACACTAGGCTGAAAAAAGGTACTGCATGTCATATCTAAACAGATGATGACCACCATTTTGTGAAGCAGCCCAGAGGACAGAGACCCTGTGACTGGGCCTTTGCATCAAGTAGCCCACTGGACATCTCAATGAAGTGGTTATACTGTCACTTCACATTGCATTAACTTCAAATGGCAAGAGGCCAGTCACCAACTTTCAGGGTCATGAATTTCAGTTAATTACTAACATGTCTCCACTCACTTTCACCAAATGCAGAGTGATATTCCTGCTAGTTCCAGGAAGATATCAACTCATTGTTAGAGACACTGGTCCCTGCTAACTGCTCTGTGATTCACAATGCAACTCTGAAGGGAAAGAAGAATGAGCTAGGTACCCCAAATCCACCAAGTATCCCTCCTTCTCTTTATGCACCCAGGGTTGAAATTCAAACAGGTGTTTTCATTTGATCTATGATTTTATCATCTCTAGGGCACACTTGTTGCTTCCATAGCTGTTGCCTGGGTATACTGCCAGACTTTTATTCAAAATAACTGCTGGTTTCTTGTTTGATACCTCTCCGTATTCCACCTGCCTCTTGGTTGCCTCAAATAACTGTAGAGCAACTTTAGTTGCTCCAGCCTCAATCAATATTACTACCTTGAACAGAGTGTACTATGCTCTTTAAACCCCCCTGTTCTTCTCTAGGGTGGGATCATTGGGTTTCTAGCAACTCTGTTTAAGTACACCAAACAGTTTGACCCGCTTGGGTGGTATTGTGGTGATTTGTTTTAACTTGACACTAATGGCTCATGTTGTTCTCTTGTTCCTGAGATGTTCTTAAATTTTTTTGGGGTGCACAACATGAATTTTATAAAGTCAGCACTTATGCATATTCAATTTTAAATGATGGGTTCAATATGACTGTTGGTGAGCCCTAATGGGGGGTGCCTTAGAAATGTCAATGCAGATGGATGACTCCAGTTGGGGTTTGGATTCAAAGATCTGGAAGGAAAGATAACACCTCCTTAAACAGGAAGATCACACCATACCAGGTGTGAGGTATGGGGGTCGTGCATGGAAGCATCTACTTCAAAGACTTCAATCAAGACTACAATCATCCTGCCTAGTATATAAACATACCTGCTATCTGATGACCCCCAAAGGAGCCTGAACTAGCTGGTCAGATGAGTCAGAGGACTTTCCCCCAATGCAACAGTGACACCTACTGGAGAATATCGGCAGGCACCTGTGAGCAGTATATTTCCAGAAGTGGGAGGACACCTGGGTAAGGGGTGGATGCATGGGTGTGGCCGAATGTGGCCAAGGGTCCTGGAGATATATAGGAAGGGACAACAGCAACAAATCATTCTCCTATACCTCCAATATCTCTTATTGTCTCTCTTTTACTTACTCTTTTCTCTCTCCAATCTTCTTGAAACCCAGCCAAGGTGCAGGATACAGAGGACAGACTCTTTGCGTAACGTATCATTTTACTTTGTCTATGTGATCATTATTTAGCTTATTTGGAATAATTGTTGATTATTTGGTAATTCTTTTCTATGTTAATAAATATCTTGGTATTTAAGATCTGTGTGATTATTAAGCTAATAGAGACTTAGTAAAGATATTGCTTTCAAGAAAGGGGATAACATAGGGGAAACAAGAAAAGTTTTTTCAAAATGTTAGTACCTTAAACAATGTTATGCTGCAGACTTTCTGTTATGGTCTGCACTGAGCCTCAGGATTACATGACAAGCCCTTGTGCATTTTGGCTCCATTTGTGATGTTTACAGATACCTGTATACACTGTTAAGCCTTCTGTTTCCCATCCTCTCTTCTGTGTGGATATTCCCGTCTCCATTTCTTTTCCTTACCACCTTGGCAACTGGTTGGTTTGGTTCCCCTCTTTCTGTCTCTTTTTAAGCATTATTAAGCATCCATTTCTGGTACCACTCAGAAAATTTTCCCTGAATGTCCAGTGTCAACTCGCCTAATAGGAGAACCCAAGTCACTCACACATAGATCCTGTGCCTCCAGAAGACACACTTGTCTCGGACCTCTTCAGCAACATATTTCAACTTTACCTTTCTGCAAACTGTAATGGTTAATGGCCCTTGTAAGTGAAAATGAGTGCTAACTAGTTTGAGGTGTTTGATTAAATAGGTACTATTCAGCATGCAAGGACTCAGAGGGTTATTATTGAATCCTCATTGAACTGCTGTATAATATGGAAGTTGCTATTGTCTCATACTTTGGCCCCAACTCAGTAAAAATCTAGTTTTTGTACAATCTACCGCAGACCTATGCCCACCATGAGACAGAGCTGCTTCTTTGTGTAGATTCTTTCTTTTTCTATAGCTTCATCTCAGAAGTTTCTCTAAGCCATATTCTTCAGTTATTTGCTGCGGGGAATTGAATCCTCCTAAACAGGATTATACTTTTTATGCCTATGCCCATAAAAACTTTTTTTTAAGAAAAACTACTTATTTATCTTGAGCAATGTGTGCTGCATGCATCTTTCGCTCACATTCATTTCCTCCTATGACTTTCCCCAATGTGGATTTTCAGTTTCACACAACTATTACTTAAACATTCCACAAATGTATTTCAGGGATAATGCATTAACAATAAAGATTTTATCTTCAGTTCTTTAAAAAAAAAAATATAAATAAATATTATGAAATTACGGCTTCTCTACAAAACACACAGCATTATCAAAACAGAAAATTACTTACATTTGACTTTATTTCATTTTCATATATTAAACTCTCCCACAGTCCATGAAATTCCACTAAAATAATAAAATAGGTTTTAAATACAAATGTATATATTTGTGATAACAAAGCATTATACTACTATATGAGCAAAATTAATAATACAGTGGTACCTTGGTATAAGTCCTTAATCCGTTCCAGGTCCTTGGACTTATACCAAACAGGACTTATAACAAACAAGTTTTTTCCATAAGAAATAAAAGGAAAATGATTATTCTGTATGCATGAAAAAAAAAATCCTATTGTATTGGCTATTATACATTGATGGGTCTGTAAAATACATTTAAATCTGCTTAATCTTAAAATACTTAAATACAAAAGCAATTGGATGAAATAAATGAAAATTTTACCGCACTTTACACGTACTTGCTGAGAAGAGTGCCTACTAGGATGGTGCTGAGAAGAGAGGAGGAGGAGATGAGGAGGAGATGTTATGTAATTCAGAGAGTTATAGCGTGGGTTATTCAATGAATGGTAGCAAGTGACGTACTGACGCTCACATGCAGTCGTGGCTTTGTCTCGAGAGCGGTAAATAAGGGTAGCGCATGGTGTTGTGACTCATTTTGACCCATACAAGTTCTAGCACAAAGGTTGTATACCTAGCGAAATTTTTCATGTCCAAACAGGACTTATACGAAGTTGGACTTATTCAAAAGCAGACTTATACAGAGGTACCACTGTACTTGTTAACAAAAATATAAAATGTTGGATAACATGAAGGAAGGAAGTAGTCAAGGCTAGAGATTTAATCTACCATGTGGATATGCTTGTCTACATACTTTATTTCACAGCAGTGTTGTTACATAGTTAAAAAAAGACATAAGTCCATCAAACTTAACCACAAGAGATTAAAAACATATCCCATATAAAATTCCTAGACATGGATGGTCCAGAGGAAGGCAAAAAACCCTGGTTTAATTTGCTCAAACAAGGGAAAAAATTCCTTCCTGAACCTGTGAGTCAATCGGATGTTCCCTGGATCAATAGTCTTTGTTGTCTTTACTTCTCCTGTTATAGAAGAAATCTTTTGCTAAACACAGCTGAGATTATGGGAGATCTTAAGAGCTGAGCTGATCTATAGCATCTTGTAACTCTTTAATGACCAAGACAAACTCTGCTGTTGTTTCTTTTTGCATATCAAAGCACAGCTTGCTCCAAAAGTTAATGAATGACTTTTTTTTTGCTTTGTTTGTGATAAACTGACACCATGCTGCCTAAAATATGTTTGAGACATACATCTGCCTTAATTGCATTTATTTAAATAATGTACTTGTTCCAACTTACATCCAAAATCAACTTAAGAACAAACCTACAGTCCCTATCTTGTATGTAACCCGGGGACTACCAGTAGATAAAAGGTGATCATATTCCCTCTTAATGGTCTTCTCAAGGGTGAATAGATTCAGTTCAGCTAAGCTCCTCTATTCTTTTATTAGTTTAGTTGCCCTTCTCTGCACTCTCTAATTCCACAAAATCCTTTTTGTGAACTGGTGCCCAAAATTGGACTTCATATTACAGATGACCGATTCTTTGTACAGGGCCAGAATAATGTCTTGATCTCTTCAGTCTATTACTCTTTTTATACAAGAAAGTACTTTGCTAGCTTGAGATATTGCAGCTTGGCATTGCATGCTATTAATAACTCTATGATCTACCAGAACCCCCAGATCCTTTTCCATTTCCGACTCCACAAAATGTATTTCCCCTAGACAGTATGAAACATGCATGTTGATAGCCACCAAGTGCATAACTACATTTATCAATATTAAATGTCATTTGCCACTTGGGTGCCCAATCAAACAGTACATCCAAATCTGATCGTAGATTATAGACATCCTGTATGCACCTAAATCCATTACATAGTTTGATGTCATCTGAAAACACAGAAACTGTACTTTTTCCCACATACGATATAATTTTTAAAGATGTTAAACAGTAACGGTCCCAACATTGAACCCTCGGGTACATCGCTAATAACCCTAGACAATTTAGAGTATTAATAACACTGGGGAAAAGTTTTGAACACATTTTTTGTTGACTACAATTTTTAAGCACTTACACTAAAGTAGGTATGCTGAATCTGAAAGTGCAGTTAGTTTTCTTCTATCACCTCAGGTTTTTTTCTATAACGTTAGATTAATGCGATTACTGTGGCGTGGATTTTAATAGACTATTCATTTACACACAAGAAAGCGTGGTCAGAGGTTGTGCGCTGCTCTATGTAGTGAAAAAGCAAAATGTATTTTTCTACTTACACACGTATTTCCTTTTTTTCAGATCTTGCCTGGCTCTGCTGTTTCTCGTCCTAAATGCCTAAACAACCCTGGTTCATTTTTTTTATATCTGTGGCAGTTTTACCATTCCCATTCAAAGGGCGAACATCAGCCTATTTGTAGAGCAAGCCTTTTTGGCATATTTCAAAGTTCAACTTAGTGACCAAAATAAGTCTTGAGCCCCTCATAAGGTGTGCAAAACAGTGTGTCGAGGGTTTATGGATGTGGACAAAGGGGAACACATGATAAGATGCCAATTAGTATACCTATGGTTTGGCGAGAGCCAGGAGATCATTTCAGTGACTGTTACATTGATTTTTCTTGGTGTATCCTGACGTTTTCACTATACAAAAGTAACAGAGTATCCCTAGTCTTCCATCAGCTATACGCCCAGTGGCTCATTCAGATGAAATCCCAGTGAAGGTTTTCGTTACACTACCCTCTTTCTGAAGAACATGATTATGGTGATTAACTAGGTGACAACAATGCTGAAGAGCTTGAAATTGAAGAGGACTCCGTTTGTAAGTGATTTGATCAGCATGAGTTGAGTGATTTGGCACGTGATTTGGGACTATCGAAGAAGGTTTTAGATTTCCTAGCATCAAGACTGCGTGAGAAAAAAAACTTACTTGAAAAAGGAACAAGGGTATCGTACTTTCAAACCAGAGAAATTGCATTTCTGCAGTACTTTAGAACTGACAATGGCTTGGTGTATTGCCATAACATACCTGGTTTAATGGAAGGATTGGGAATTCCAATCCTTAACTCGACTATTCATCAATAGCTCAAAGCGGAGCTTAAAGTGTGCCCTCCTTCACAATGGCAATATAATTGGGTCAGTCCTAATTGGCCATTCAGTTTTTTGAGTCATTGAGTTATTGCAACGCAGATACACCAAGTATTCCTGGTATCTGTGCATGTGGGACAGCTCGATAGAGGCACTGGGTGGAAAGGAATTGGCCTCCAAGATCTGCCCTAAAACTAGGTGATCCAATCATTCTACATGAGCCACTTGTTGATAGAAAGAATATTATATTACCGCCTCTGCACATGAAATTGGGTCTGATGAAGCAGTTTTTTAAAGCTTTGCCTAAAAGGACTGAAGGAAACTGTTTCAAGTACTTATTTTGGCATTTCCTAGCCCGTCATTTGAAAAAATAAAGGCCGGTGTGTTTGATGGTTCACAGATTCGGCAGCTCATCAAAGATGAACATTTCATCAGGACAATGTCAGAAGTCAAAAATAATGCTTGGTTATCATTCAAAGCCATTGTCAAGGACTTTCTTGGAAACACACGAGCAAATATCTACACAGAAATTGTCCAGAAATTCCTGGAGAGCTACAAAATGCTTGGTTGCAATATGCACATCAAGGTGCATTTTCTGCATAGCCATCTTTCTAATTTAGTACAGTCAGTGATGAGCAGGGTGAACGATTCCACCAAGATTTGAAGGTCGTGGATAAACGGTATCAGTGTAGATGGGATGTACATATGATGGTTGACTATTGTTGGAGCATCCGACGGGATGGTCCGAACACTGAACACTCCAGGAAAAGCTAAAGGCGTAAATTTTTACCTTAACCGCTTACCCGATTAATTTTCAAATGTTTTCTCTAAATGTCAGCGTAACAATAAATCCTTTGTATGAAGGTACAGGAGGGTACCGTGTATCGTAAAAACTGGATGTGATAGCAAAAAACTGGGGTCATTTCTGAATTCACCACCCAAAAATTTGTAAAAAACAAGTGTAAGATCTAACTCAACAAAAAATGCGTTCCCCAGTGTAATTAATCACTACTCCCTGGAGGCAATCTTTAAGCCAGTTCTCTATCCATTCACAGATGGATTTTTTTAAACCTTTAGACCCTAACTTGAATATTAAATGTCTGTGGGGTACAGTGTCAAATGCTTTTGCAAAGTTCAAATACACTATCAATTGGTACTTCACTGTTTACTTACTTCCTCAAAAAAATGGAGCAAATTTGTGACAACTTCAGTCTTTCTTATATCTATGTTATCACTTATGATATTTTGTAGTAGAAGCTCTCTGGGTTCTTTCCAACTATAGACGTTAAACTTACCGGTCTGTAGTTACTTGGTAATGACACTGTAATTTACTATTCATGTTAATTTACTGTTGTTATTTTGCATTAAACTATAGCTAGTGTTACCATGAGCATATTATGGAACTTCTGTTGAATTCATCATGAATGGGGTATAATTTACATAGTTTAGGAGCTAACTTTCAGTTTACATCACAAGTGAAACAGGCATTGGGTTTATTAAGCTTTTTGACAGAAAACATTGTAGTATGTACCCTTAATCTCTATAGCTATTTAAATATTCTGTCACAGTTTATCAAACCCATACTGCAATTCAGTAGTGGTAACATACTTCACATTTATAGCTTGTTTTTCGGGGATTTTGGTTCTCAAAAAGCAACATAATACCCTGTCAATAGTATCAGGTCCACCAATTCTTGTGCCAAAATCTTAGAAACTACATCTAAAGGTTATTTTTTGTTTTACAAAAAGCTAAGAAAATGCATTTTTACAGTTCTCTCACCAGCAGGCAAAATCCAGTGGTAAGCTGCTACAAGGTCCTCATTTTCTTCTTCTAGAGTTTCGGAACTTGGACCTTCTTCGTTTAAATGAAAAACGTTGACAAATATATTGCACTTGCTAAGATCAATAGGCTGCAAAAACGAAACAAAGTTAATTTAAACTAAAATAAAATACAGTATTCACTATTTATTTATTCTATTTGCAACTCAATCATGATAGTCTCTGGCAAAAGTCAAATAATATAGAGCGTCCCAATGTCGTTCATTCATAAATCTGTCCAGAAAGATCAGTGAATGGTTATTGTACTTTCACAGTCAGAACTGTATAAGATAAAGTAAGTGTGTCATAGTTTTCCCCAGAAGGTATTAGCTGGATGCTCTGGACGGCAGCCATGCCTCCTCCACCTGCCTTTTATCAGCAGCTCTAATTCTCTTAACTGGGGGATGCTGAGGGGTAGGCGAAAGAGCACAGAACAGCCTAGGATGAAATCGGGATACAGGCAGCCCCTTTCCCTCTAAATGTATCTGCCCAAGTGGGCGTGTGTAATGACATAATCAGCAGCACAGTGTGATAGCTGTGTGTGTAAAGGCTGCATGTTCTGAAGCCTGACAACTCACTGTGTACAAACCTTTAGACCTTGTAAACCATTGGTTGACATGAAGTTTTCAGGGTTAACAGGGGACCCGCATAGCTACCTAAGTGCACAATTTCCTATTATTAATTTTTTTCCTATTTTTTTATACTATTTTGACAAAATTGTCTTTAATTATTAAGCATATAATAAGGAAAGTTGAACTATATAAAAAGTTACATTATATGACATTAGGGTTTAAAGTTTTTATATAAAGATACAATACAGATCATTATATAGTAAATAAACAATAGGAGTCTATGATTACCATTTAATACATTTTTTGAATATGCTTATAATATGGTATCACATTTTATGGGAAATGTATTATTTAAAAACATTTGGTACACTGTGATCAACATATTATAGGAAAACTAATTTTAGCTTATAAACATAGGATAAGACGTCTATAATCAATTTGAAAAGATATTCTTTGTCTAACTACATTGTGGCTTCAACACAAAAGGCGTTATAAAAAGAGTTAATTTACCCATGTTCCTTTATCAGAGAAACATGGGTATTTAAGAAACTTGAAACATATCAGTTTTGTCAACGGAGAAATAAAGGAACAATTCAAACTTTTGTCATCTGTACAAACTAAAGAAATAACAGTATATTTGTTAAATCTATGGACTCTGATTCTATGGCCTACAGGAAAGCCAACATGTTGCTTACACATGTTGAATGATAAATGGTTTACATGCTTCATTTTCAGATGTCAAACTGCTGTCAAGCTAACAAATTTTTTTCCCACTGTTAACATACCGATAACATACTGCATGACAAATTTATATTACTTCCTGTATACTGTATCAGAAAGTAAGTAAGTAACTAAGATCACCCACAACCTAAGCTGTGTTTAACAAAAGATTTTTTCTGCAAGTCATGCAAACCTCCCCCCCATCGAGCCTCCGTCCTGCACACAAGCAGCAGGGAGGCCCCGTTTGTATGTAAAGCGGTGTGCTTAATAAAGTTAATGTATGTCTAGGCTCCATTTGTTTGTGATTAACAGGATTTTATACAGTAACTGTTCCAATTGGGAAGCTGTTTATCTGAACCATTGGTGAGTTTATGGCCTTTTATATTGTATTTTTTACTATTTTTATAAAACTTACACTGGGTAATAATTTTGAACAAATTTTTTGTTGACGTTAATTTTTAGGCTTATTTACACTAAAATAGGTATGCTGATTCTAAAAGTGCAGTTAGTTTTCTTCTATGAAGTCAGGTTTTTTCTCTACTGCTTATAATAATGCGAATAATGTAGCATGGATTTTTATAGGCTATTCACTTGCCAGACAGTGTGGTCAGAGGTTGAGCGCTGCTCTACATAATGAATAAGCAAAATTTATTTTTCTATTTACACACATATTTCCTTTCTTTCAGATCATGTCTGGCTCTGCTGTTTGTCATCGTAAGTGCCTAAACAACCCGTATTCATTTTGTTATATCTGTGGCAGTTTCACCATTCAAAAGTCAAAAGAGTGAACATCAGCACATTTGTAGAGCAAGTCTATTTGGCATATTTCAAAGTTAAACTTGGTGATCAAGAAAAGTCCTGGGACCCTCATAAGGTGTGCAAACAGTGTGTCGAGGGTTTATGGATGTTGACAAAGGGAACACATGATAGGATGCAATTTGGTATACCTATGGTTTGGCAAGAGCCAGGAGATAATTTCAGTGACTGTTACTTTGTATTGAAAACTTCAAGATATAACAAGAAAAAAATTGTAACAGTATCCTAGTTCTCCCCAACAAGTTTTTAGGGGGAGGGCCGCCCAGCTGCCGTGATTATTACTCCCAGCACATTTTCAGCAGCTCTGAACGGACAGCGGAGAGGCTGCTCTGCTCGATCCATTCTCCGCCGATAAGAGCTGTTTGCCGATTAGAGCCAGGGGGAGCGAGAAGAGCATAGCACAGCTATGAAGACATCGGGACATAGGCTGTCCCTCCCCTATCTCATAGCAGTGCGGAGTCTTTTGAAAAAAAACCACATCCTGTAAACAATATATTCGTGTAAATGCAGCATGTCACATTCCTTAGCCTTACAGCTCTCCGTGTATAAACCTTCTTATCCCCTAAACTGTCATAATGTCATAATGACTAAATTTTCAGGGTCCACATGGAACACTTGTAGTTAGCACCATTCACAATTTCAGCACCACAGCTTTTACAAATTTCATGATATGGGAATCAGAATTGTAAAATCTTGTAAAAATCCAACATTGGGGTTTTCCCTAGAATGGTGGGGTGTACAAAGCCAAAAATGTAGGTGGAGTGGGGGGACACCTTTCAATAACCCCCCCCACACTAAAGTTTCATTACTATGGCAAACACACTGCCCTGTTACACATTACTGCCCACTTCCTACACTGGAACACCTATTTCTTCGGAATGGGGAGGTGCAGGAAACTGATGTGCGGGGAACATCTGTGGATAACTCCCCCTAATGTTTTATCACAATGGCATCATTAGAAGATAAAAAACTCTGCCCATCAAAAACGAAATTGGGGTTCTAGTACTGGTAGTAGTTCCCCACTTGCACCTATGATTCTGTTTATCTGCACCTCTCTATTCTAGAGAAATTAGGGTTCAAGGTAGGGAAGCGGACAGTTTGAGGAGCAGAGGTTTTTATGTTCTAATGATGCCATGCTAATGAAATTTTAGGAGTTTATACATCGGTTCCCCACTTACACCTACATTTTCAGTTGCTTGCACCTCCCCATTCCAGATAAATTTGGATTCAAAGAACAGAACCAGAAGGGGCAGCATAGTATTACAATTATAGTTTGGTGAACGGTGGGTAAACTATTTAGGGGGCCCCACCCCAATGCTTCCTGCTATGTAAGTGGCCCCGGGGGTCCTTAATTTGTATTTTCTATTTTGGGCTCTTAGGTGCACGTTCTTATAAATCAGCAACCCAAATGTTCAATTTCCACAAGTTTTTAAACTCATGATCCCCATATTTTGAAATTCTTAAAATTAAAAAAAAAAGAAATGTTGGTTTTTAGTAGCTATGAGAGTCCCCTGTGTACCCTAAAAAATTTAGGCAATTACAACAAACAATTCAGGAGATCTAAATGATTCAACACAATGAGTTGTTAGGCTGCAGAATCTGACAAGCAGACTTTACACACACAGCTATCACACTGTGGGTGGATAAATTTGACAGGAAGTTATTGTTTTTGGCAGTGAAGAGAGGAGGGCACTGGCTGTTCTGCCCCCGTGTGCGATCACATGCATGATGCTCTTTGTATTACCTAGGTATAGCGTTAGGAGGTGACATCTGAAGGAAGGCTGAATTCACACTGGCAGTAAGGTTGCCTATTCTGCGTATACCCCTAACCTACCTCTCGCCAGGAACCAATGCTGCTTGAAAAACTGCTAGGCCTGAAAAGCCCAGCACTTAGCGCCTGTTACCAATCCCAGATGCCCAGCAGTTGCCAAGTAGTCACCCAGAAGGGGCATTTTTTACTGCCAGTGTTCTCCCCAGCCCCTTTTAGCCGGGCGCACCACCCGGCACTTTTCAGTAACCACCCGGCTGTTTTTGGGTAGTTACTGATGAGTTGGGTTACAATATATGGGCTGCCACCCACCTAAAATTTCTTCCCACCCAGCTTAAAATAATTTCTAGGCTGAGCACTGACTGCCAATGTGAACTAAGCCTAATTTGTTAAGCCACATTGATCACAATATTACACTACTACAAGGGATTACACTATTAAACACTGGACTGTTGGGGCATAATACAAAAAATGCTGTGTCTAGCCCCGCTCACTTTTTTTTTACCACCCGGCTACAGTTTCCCCCCACACGGCTGAAAAAAAATTCTGGGGAGAACACTGAAGTCTACCATCGGCTATACGCCCAGTGAATCTTTGGGTCAGTCCCAATTGGCCATTTAGTTTTTCTTTGTGAAGAATATGCAAACAAAGAGAGTCATTGATTTGTTGCAATATCACCAACACAATTGGGTCATCTGTGTTGACCTTAAAATGGTATGCTTCCTTCTTGGTGAGCAATGCGGATACACAAAGTATCCCTGTTATCTGTGCATGTGGGACAGCAGAGCTAGTGGGAAGCATTGGATGGAAAAGAATTGGCTTCCAAGATCTGCCCTAAAAAGAGGTGATGCAAACATTCTACATGAGTCACTTGTTGATAGAAAGAATATTATATTACCACCTCTGCACATGAAACTGGGTCTGATGAAGCAGTTTTTAACCTTCCTAGCGGTAATCCCGAGTGTGACTCAGGGTGGATTTTACATGCAAAAAGTGGTAATCCCGAGTCACACTCGGGGTAACTTTAGAAGCCCCCCTTACCTTTGCCCCCCGCTCCAGCGGCGATCTGATGGTCCCGCTGTGATGCCGGGGCACCAGTCTGCCGGGGGGCGGGAAATTTAAAAGCAGATTACCGAGTAATCTCCTTTTAAATACCACCCGGGTCCTGGCCACGCCAGCAGTGAGAGTCCAAACACAATGCAGGACTTCTGCATCTAACTGCAGATGCGATCAGCAATAGTAAATTCTGGGGGTGATGCCAGCTGGCGGCACCACCCCCAGAATTTTCCATTGCTGCCCGCATCTCCTGGAAGATGCGATGCACAATGCAGAAGGTCTGCATTGTGCTCTGCATCTCCCTGGAGATGCACAGCAGCAGCGTCGGGGTGAGGCAGGCGGGACATTCCCACTCGCATCACCCGGGAGGATGTGACATCTTCCGGGTGATGCGAGTGGTGAGCTATACGGGGGGTGTGGCCGGGAGGGAAATTTAAAAGCAGATTACAATGTAATCTGCTTTTAACTGTTTTTACAGTAAAAAAAAACCACTATACAACATAAAATAAAAGTACATTTTTAATTTTATATTTTATTTTAAATTACATTGTTGTTGTCTATTTCATTATTTTTTTAAATTATTTATAATTATGTATTATATTATAATTTATGATTAAAATATAATAAATAAATATAATCATCATACTCGGGAGTTAATCTTAAGAATTACAGGCTCACAATATAAACAAAATTTTCTATGCAAAAAAATTAGGATCACTTTTTGCATTAAAAAAACCTAGCCTGTCATTTGAAAAAATTAATGTCGGTGTTTTTGATGGTCCACAGATACGGTAGCTCATCAAGGATGAACATTTTATCAGGACAATGTCAAAAGTCGAAAAGAATGCTTGGTTATCATTCAAAGCCATTATTTAGGGCCTTCTTGGAAACATACAAGCAAATAATTACACAGATACTCTCCAGAAATTTTTGAAGAGCTACAAAATGCTTGGTTGCAATATGAGCATCAAGGTGCACTATCTACATAGCCATCTTTCTAACTTCCCGGAAAACATTGGTGCAGTCAGTGACGAGCAAGGTGAACGATTCCACCAAGATTTGAAGGTCATGGAAGGATGGTATCAGGGTGGATGGGATGTACATATGATGGCTGACTATTGTTGGAGCATGTGGCTGGATTGTCCTCACTGAACACTCAAGGAAAAGCTATGGGTGTAAATGTTTACCTTAACCGCTTACCCAACTAATTTTCAAATGTTTTACTGTAAAAAATATCATAGAGTAACAATAAATCCTTTGTATAAATTAACAGTACATTCAAGTTATTTCATTACTTTTTCATTGCATGTAAAATTTGTATGTTTTTTGACAAAAATGGAGGACACCCCGTATCGTAAAAACAGGATGTGATAGCAAAACTGGGGTCATTTCTGGATTCACCATCCAAAAATTAGTAAAAAAACAAGTGTAAGATCTAACTCAACAAAATCACACACGTTAGCCGAAATCATGGTTAGTCGAAATTAAACATAACTGCAGCTGCAGTTCGTTATCGCGAATCGACTATGAATTCGTTAGCCGACCCTGAAACAGCGGAAAAAATCTTCGTTAGCCGAAATAATTTCCTAGCAAAGTCACATGTTAGCCGAGAAATCACTGTATTTACACTCATATGTTCTTGCTAAAATTGGTGCTGTAACTTTCTATGAAGATTTTTAAATAAATACACTTTTTTTTTTATAATACAGAAGATGATCCTATTGTTATTAATAAAATTATATTTAAAAAAAAAAAAAAAAAAAAAAAAAAAAAAAGTCTTACCTGTCTGCCTTTAACTTTTAACTCCGTATCTACAATGGCCACTGAATTTACATTCTTTGTTAAAAACACATCATCAAACTCAGTCCACATAAAATCACCAAACACAACACAATGCCTATTCAACAGCTGTAGAACATGGGCTCTTATATCTTCAGTCTTTGCAGTACTAAAAATTGAAAAGAAAAGTAGTTATTCATACAAGAAAAAAACACTTTAGTAATTGCAATTTTTTAGGTCTTTTTGCTTGGTTAATCCTGTGTTCTTGCACCAAATAGCCCCAGAACAAATTTCGATTCTCAGCTGCCTTTGCTGTAGCTACATGTAACCTTTCTTCAGGTCTTAGAGGCCTACTAAAATATGAGTGGTCAAGAAACATGGTGTTTCCTACCTAGAATCTGTTTCCCCATTTTATTTTTCATGACTTGACATTATTATTATTACACAGTATTTATATAGTGCCATCATTTTATGCAGTGCTGTACATAGTCCATAGTCATGTCACTAGCTGTACCTCAAGTCATATGTCTTTATTACAGACCAAGGTCAATTTTTAGGGGGAAGCCAATTACCTTAACTGCATATGTTTTTGAGGTGTGGGAGGAAACAGGAGTACCTGGAGGAAATCCACGCAGACACAGGGAGAACCTGCAAACTCCATGCATAGTGTCCTGGCTAAGACTCGAACCTGGGACCTAGCGCTGCAAAGGCCAGAGTGCGAACTTCTCAGCCAGCATACAATTTAGGTACCAGTGCTGTAGCTGTGCGTAAATTTCTTACCAGAAGCCCCTTACTGCAAGTTAATATTTTTGAAAAATGTATTATGCTTACATAACATATTGCTTTACATACAACAGATAACTGATTTACTATTTGATAAATGTCTAACCTGTTATATTTATTTTTGGGACCAAAATGAAATGAAGAAATTGCAGGGAGGGAGAGGTGGGCAGTGGAAGAAAACATATATAAAGCTGGAGTTCCATTTTAAATTATAACCTAAAAACTGCAAGAGGTAATTATTATTTGGCTAAGGTGAATTCAGAGATAATGTATGTTAAGATTATAAAGCAAACAATGTAAAGTAGTTTAGCACAAAATCATACAATGACCAGATATAAAGTGAAAGTTAAAAGGGATGCATAACAGATATATTGTAGAAAGAAGAGGGAAAAAGAGGCAAAAATGAGGGAGGTAAAGAGGTGTTGAGAGGGTTAGTTTCCACTAGGGAAAGAAGGTGAGGGACCAAAGGGGGAGTCTGTGATTCTCAGTGTGGTCTTGACCATTTTTTCCAACATGTAAAAGTGCATGTGGTAGATGACCTCACATGGGATTCATTTGGTGAACCCGCTTGTTGCCCCAAAGATCGGCGAACCGATCCTAGAACCAGGTCTGGAAGGGTTGAGTTGCCATAAAGGCTGGGGGAAAAAAAGCCAAAAAAATCTTTATGAGTTGGGAAGGTGTAAAAGCCCTGGATACAGATAATATTTCTCCAATTACAGTCCACTACATCTTACAACTGGGACTAATTTGTGTATGGAGGGCTGAAGTTAGGGAAGCAGAATGAGTCTGGATGTGCGCCCTAACCTCCAGGCACGACTAACATTCAGTGACCAATTTAATTTCCTAGGTCAGAGTGAAGATAGTGTCCAGAATACCACTGATGTCTGACTACAGGATTAAAAAGTCAAATTAGAAAGGTAAGTCCTGCAACAAAGCCTGGAACATAGGCAGGACGTCCTATCAAGTCTATATCAGGGGTCCATTTCTAAGCTTGCTGTGGGCAGCGAGCCTCACTGCAAGGATACAGACTCCATGGAGGAAGGAGAAGGTAGGCAAGCTGGCTGCTGGGCATGGTTCCGTGTGCAAAAGATAGATGCCATCCTAAATTACCTGAGTGAGAGGGGTAAACGAGATTAAATAGTGCTACAGGTCCACTGGCTGAGTAGTATAAGGGGAGATTGGAATGGGGAAAGCATAAAAGGACCATAGAATACACAGCTAGACAAATAAAGTTAGGATGATAAATATTCGGACAGAGACAACTTTTGACCTAATTTTTGTTCTGCATTATTACCACAATTAATTTTAAATGAAACAACTCAGATGCAATTACTGCAGCCTTTCAGCTTTTATTCAGTGAGTTGAACAAAAAAATTGCCTAAAAATGTAAGAAACTAAAGCCTTTTTTTTTTTTTTTTTTTTTACACAATCACTTCATTTCAGGGGCTCAAAAGTAATTGGACAATCGACTAAAAAACTATTTCATTGGCTGGTGTGGGCAATTCCTTTGTTATGTCATTATTAATTAGGCAGATAAAAGGCCTGGAGTTGATTTTTTTTTTATGGGGGGGGTGCTTGTATGTGAAAGGTTTTGCTGTGAACAGACAACATGCGGTCAAAAGAGCAAGTACAGATGAAATCAAAATCAACCTTTACCAGCATGATGGCAAGAAAATAGTATGAAGAAGGCGTGGAACAGCTCATGATCCAAAGCATACCACATGATGTGATGGTTTGGGCATGCATGGCTGCCAGTTGCCATGAATTCCTAGGTGTTCGGAAACCTAGGCCCTGATTTATGAAAGCTCTCCAAGGCTGGAAAGAATACACTTTCAGAAGAGGAGTTGGGTGATCCAGCAAACCTGGAATAGATCTGGTCCAGGATTCAAAACGTTTGCTAGCAAATGATTTCTAAAAATCCATTCCATGTTTTCTGGATCACCCAGCTTCACTTCTGAAAATGTATTCTCTCCAGTCCTGGACAGCTTTCATAAATCAGGCCCATACTGTCTGCTCAAATCCAGCTAAATGCAGTCAAAATGATTGGGAGGTGTTTCATAAAAACTGATGGACAATGACCCAAAACATACAGCCAAAGCAACCCAGGAGATTATTAAAGCAAAGAAATGGAATATTCTTGAATGGCCAAGTCAGTCATCTGATCTGAACCCAATTGAGCATGCATTTCACTTGTTGAGGACTAAACTTCGGACAGAAAAGGCCCACAAACAGCAACTGAAAGCCGCTGCAGGAAAGGCCTGGCAGAGCATTAAAATAGAGGAAACCCAGCATCTGGTGATGTCTATGAGTTCAAGACTACAGGATGTCATTGCCAGCAAAGGGTTTTCAACCAAGTTTCGGAAATGAACATTTTATTTTCAGTATTTTAATTTGTCCAATTACTTTTGAGCCCCTGAAATTAAGTGATTGCGTAAAAAAAGGCTTTAGTTCCTCAAATTTTTATGCAATCTTTTTGTTCAACCCACTGAATTAAAGCTGAAAGTCTGCAGTTCAACTGCACCTGAGTTGTTTCATTTAAAATTCATTGTGGTATTGTACAGAACCAAAATTGGAAAAAAAAAGTTGTTTCTGTGCAAATATTTATGGACCTAACTGTACCTATACTTTAAATGCTACTTATCCTATGATTATTTAATATATAAGGGAATGGAGGACCTAAATCACAGATTTTAATGCAACAATTTGGTTTGGTTCTTGGATCATTGTTCCCTCAATATCATTTCTTCACTCTGATGTTCAGCCTATTTGTAAATAAAAAAATCTGACATCTAAAAAGTACATCACATGATGGTATTGTAATGTGTACAATTCTGTAAAGATCTACTGCATATATATCAGTAAACTTGTAATAGATCTTACAGACCTTTTTTTTTATTGATACTACTGCTGAAAGGGAGATGACATTGCCCTTCACTATTTACAAAGGCAAGGTGGACCATCAGTAAAACTAATATTTTCATAACTTTTATATATAATTATATATTTATATATATTTTACATCTCAAGAAAAAAAAAACCCTGACATTGCATTTCTACAGGAAGCACACTGGTAAGAGAGACAGGCCTTGCTTTTGAGAGGCCCCTGGATTGGTGATGTGATCTATACCAGTGGTCGCCAACCTTTCCTCCTGATCCCACTCGGCGGTGCACCGGCCAGAGCCGCAGACCACCGAAATTTTCTCCAGTTGGCGACCAACTATCTATACAACCTATATAACCAAAACAAGATGGGTGATGCTTATTCTTAACAAAAAATACCATACAAAATATTTTCACAGATCTAGGTTCTGTGAGTAGATACCTATTTGCGCAAATAGAAATTGCAGGAATAATTTTTTATGTTCAGCCTATGCCCCCAACACAAACTCTTTCTTCTTTTTTTACTAGCTTATGCAAAGGATTTTGAAGCACTCCTATTCAAATCTAGTGGTGGCAGGTGATCTTAATGCGGTTGTTGACCCAACTTTGGACCGATCTAAAGCTTCCACACTTCCAATTTTTGTCGTTGGAAAGGATCTTTCACGATCCTTTCCAACGACGAGGGCATGCACGATGCATGAACGATGCTGTACATACAGCACCGTTTATGCTCTATGGAGAGGGGAGGGGGAGAGCGGCGGAGCGGCACCCTGCTGCGCGCTCTCCCCTTCCCTTTCATTAGGATCGGCTGTCGTCCATCGTCCGTGGATCCGGCAGGTCGGTCGTCCGGACGACACCGACACGACAACGACTGTACACACGGCAGATTTTCGCCCGATAATTGGCCGATGCCGATTATCGGGCGATAAAAATCTGACGTGTGTACGTAGCTTTAGCTAATAAACAACAGACCAGAGGCCTCCACCTTTGATTTAAACCGCTTATTGCTACAAACACTTTTTGGTTCACACATGGCACCTTCTCCATCCAACAGAGGGCTTATACGTGTTATTTGAAGACACACTCCACATTTTCTAGAATCAATTTTATGCTACTTGCAGAAGGTTTGCTTACCGGGTATCAAAAGTTTCTATTGGTAACTTTCTGAACATGCCCCGCTCTCCTTCCAATTACAACTGCATTGTGCATATATTTCCCCACATCACACCTACCTTATGAGCTACAGTTCCTCTTCTTATTGTCTCAAATGTACCGGTACACTACCTTTGCACAGAGCACAAATTACCAGGGGGAGCTGTAATTGTATCGATAGTCTCTCTGGTAGCAAAAAAAAAAAAAAAAAAAAAAAACCTATACTGCAAAAATGGCTGGACCCAGATTCGCCTACCTTAGGGCTCTTTAGAGAAAAATTGGATCACATATTTCGAATGGCATGTATATAGGCTTCCTTGGAGGCTAAAGTTCCAAATTCTTTGAGATATGGGAATCATTGATAGAGACCAAATCCCACCCCATAAAACAACAGACATAGAAAAATTTTGAACACACATGACAGTATATCTTGAGAATGATTGCGAATGATCCCCCTGTGGTTTTAGAGGTTAATAGAAAATTATTTTTTATAGCTCACTATGTAATGTCTCCCACAGTCTCCCACAGAAAGTATTGTTACATTATTATTATTATTGTAACACCTGTTTTCCAGTTGAATGTTTGTACACTGTGTTTATTTATAATATTGTTGATCTAGTATATATCCTTATTAAAAAAAAGCTCTTAATATACAAACCTATTTGATTTATGATGAACTTCTACATGAACCTGAGGACATTCCAAATCATTCAGAAGAGCCTGCTTTAAATCTACTGCTGCTTCATCCATAACTTGTTCTAACTAAAAATGTCAAAAAGACAAGAATTAATTTATTCACAAAACAATAAATTGATGTTGTGCTCCGACAATCAGCTTTTTAAGCAATACACAAGGTAAATTAGATATTAGGTCTAAACCAATGGATTATTTTAAAAAGCAAGGGAATTAATGTATAAGGGCTGCACTGTTGCAGGGAGAGAAGGGGGAGAGCGAGAGAAGAAAGAGTGGAGATAGTATCTCCATTCATCCTCTATTGCCCTCCTATTGCCTGCGGTTACAGCTAATTGAAGGCACCTGCTTTCAATTAGCTGTGACCGCACAGTTCCCACGGTCCAGGAATCCCACAATGACATTATGATTCATAATGTCATTGTCGTATAACCTGTAAAAAATAAAAAAAAACAAGTTTAAAAAAAAACATATAAATATAAATATAAAATAAAAAACGAAACAAATAATTTAAGAAAAAAAAAAATTTGAATTCGAACAGCCATATTCGGGTCGAATATAGGGACAACCCGAATTCGAACATCAACACTAGTCACAATGACCTGTAATGTTCAGGGTGTACAGGGGACCCTCATAGTACTAGTTATTACAATTTCAGCCCCCCAGCTTTAAAGAATTTCAAGATATGGGGGTCACAAATGTAAAAAGTTATGAAAATTTAACTTTTGGGTTGCATTTTCAGAGGAAAGTGCAACTAGGAGTCCTAAATTGAAAGTGCTAATTGGGGACCCCAGGGCCACTAACATAGCAAGGAGCATTGGGGTGGGGCCCCCCAAATATATACCTACCTGTCACAAATCTATACCTATGAAACTACTGTCTGCTTCTCTTCTTTGTACACCAATTTCTCTGAGGATGGGAGTACAAAACTGAAAATAAAGGTGCAAGTGTCAGGCACATTCTTCCCTTACAATCTCATTACTACAGCATCATTAGAACATAAAACATTCTGCCCATTAAAATGGGCTTCCCTGCCCTGTTACACATTCCTGTCCAGTTATCTAACATTCTGAACTTCAATTGGGGAATGGGGAGGTGTAAGAAACCAAAAATATAGGTACAAGTGGGGAACATCTGTGACTAACATCCCCTAAAACTTCATCACTATAGTGTCATTAGAAAATGAACTCACTAAATTTTATTGAGGTTGAGGTACAGGAAGGTTACAGTCGTGTGTAACAAGGAAGTGCATTTTGATGAACAGTTTTTTTTTTTTGTTGTAGTGATGTAATGAAGTTGTAATGATGCCATTGTGATGAAAGGTGATAGCCACACGTCTCCCACTTCCTCCTATATTTTTGTTTCCCTGCACTCTTAATTCTGGAGAAATTGGGGTTTGAGGTAGAGATGCAGACAGATATGTGTAACAGAGCAGGCAGCACATTTTGCTAGGTAGAGATTTATGTTCTCATAATGCCATACTAATTACATTTTAAAAAGGTTTAGCCACAAGTGTCCCCAACTTGCACCTACAGTTTCAGTTTCCTATGCCTCCACATGTACCTTAAAAATGTCAAGTTAATACAACAAACAGTTTAAGAGATCTGAAGGTTTGACCACAGTGAGTTATTAGGCTGCAGAATATGACAAGCAGCTTTTACACTCACATAGCGATCACACTGCGCTGCCGATGACATTACACACTGGACAAATGTCACAGACAGTGTTTTTATATAGAATATGGGCAGTGATGAGAGGGGTTCACTGTCTGTCTTGTCCCCATCTGATCTCACATGCATGATGCTATTAAAGTATCGCCACATTTTTAACATTATATTAGAGAGTGACTTTCTCTGTTATGTAATGGAAAAATGTGCGTTTTTTGTTTGTACACTTTTGTGGACCTCTCCCCTTCAGTCTTCACTTCCATTTCGGTAAAGACCGAAGGGGAAATCCGCAGCCTCCTGGGATATTTGTGTCACATATAAGGAAAAGAGAGAGAGGGGGAGGGGTAAGGAAAAGAGAGAGAGGGGGAGAAGGTAAAAAAGAAAGAGAGGGAGTATAAATACAACATTAAAAATGAAATGGTGTGCAGTATACAATATTATTCCATTTACATCTGAAAAATAAGCATATGCAGAAAGTATATAGATGTTAGCATAGGGAACATACAAATAAGATTAGCATATAATATTTGTGGAAAAAAACATAAGAAAAAAAGAAATCATCAAGAAGAAATGAAAAAATAGCAAATTAGACAGAACTGTTCTGGGGTTTGAATTTATCAGAAAAATATACATCAGGCAGTAGTTTTGACTATATACCAGGGGTATATACCAGTCAAACTCAAATACACAGTGGACCAAAACTTATAACTGAAATAGCACCACTACTACAATTCCCTGAGACAAGAAAACAATCCAATGTGGGGCTTAATGTTAGGAGTTGCTGGAACTCCCTCTTCACTGAAAAAGCACTGCTACTACAATTCCCTGCGTCTATAAAACAGTCCAATGTGGGGCCACACATAGGCAGAGAGGCCGCTGGTCTATAGACGCGAGTGACGCCGCTACTACAATTCCCGGCATTACTTGCATCTATAAAACAGTCCAATGTGAGGCCGCTGGTCTATAGAGGCAAGTGATGCTGGGAATTGTAGTGGCGGCGCTATGTAAATGCAGCAGCGGGCCAGCTGCAATCCATATTTAGGATTTCTTTGGAGGCCAAAAAAAAGGACGTTGCGGGCCTTAACCAGAATTTAGAGAATGTAGGGGGACTTCATGTTCGTTTAAACTCCTAGAGCAGGGGTCAGCAAACTTTTTTGGCTACTAGGCCATTTTAGGAGGTCAAGAAGGCACACTACGGCAGACTCTCTCTCGAGTCCTGGACCCTACCCAGAACGCCCCTGAAGGTTAATCTCTCTCCTTCGCAATGCATACAGAGGGGAGGGAACGCCCCTGAAAGAAAATCCCTTTCCTTCGCAATGCATACGGAGGAGAGGAAATGTCCCCTTACCCCGGCAGCCTAAGTGTTAATGCCAGACACGGTAAATAGAGAAGGGAGGCATAGCAAGGAGGCTCAAGAGCCGCGGGCTGCCGATCCCTGACGGCCAGGATTAGGCCAGATTGACCAGGGGGTCGGTATGCCTAAACAGACTATTGGCTAGGCAGTATCTGGCCTAAAGAAAGGAGTTTGCCTACCGCTGTCCTAAAGGTTTTAGGTCAGTTGATTATTACTTCAGCAAAAAAGGATTGAAAAGTGTGAGTGGTCCCAAAATGTACCCAGCAAGTCCATGTGGAATAGAATTGGGTCATGCCATATTTAGATTGGTGAATAGGTTCTTCCATCTCCGCTCTCTTATCCAATTTGGGAAGCCAGTCTTTCGTAAGTGGTTCTTGTGGATGTGGACATTATATTGGGATGACTAGTTTAGCAGTGTTTAGAGCAAGAAAGAGAAAGTTTTACAGAAAAATTAAAACCTCAAAATTATGTAGTGCAACCATTTACATATAAAAACAAACAACATTGTTTATAAAAGTGTAAAAATACACGTCCTCACCTGAGGTGACGGGTGTGAGTCTCAAGTAATAGAGCAAAGTGCTGATCGTACTCCGTGCTTGGTTAGAAAACTAAATTTGCCGCGAACCAGCCCTTACACATCTAGGACGAAGAAAATCTCCTCAGACACCAGCAGATACAGATGTCTCCACCACGTAAGGAAAACTCCACTAGATTCTCCATTTTCTCGAAGACCCTATTCAATATGCTACTTAAATGAAATACTTATTAAACTCTGACTTGATATCCCTTGACCGCATACCATTCCCCTTACAAGACTTAAAGGATATTAAGACTTAAAACATATTATAATATTTACTCCTATACAACTAATTAGATAACTGTACCGGCCTGGAAATCTCGCGATACTGGCCCAGGCTTGCCTAGGTTGTTTTGAAATTGTTTCTGTGCACCGGAAGGAAGGAGTTTGTTTTTCTTTTTCCGGTGTCTAGTTGCACCCTGGTTTTATTTGCTTCTGTTACAGCTGTGATTGTGTGACTAACTATGGGAAAGAAACACAAGAAACATAGATCGGGTTGGAGGTCCTACGACGCCGGTGAGCTCGGATCTCCCGGAGACCAGTCTCAGTGTGTGTATCGAACGGGGCAGATGGGAAGGGTTGTCATGCACTTTAAGTGGTTTCTGTTACTTGATCTTGCCTAAAGTGTACTGTAATTTTGTTATTTTCTCGGGTATACTGTGTGTTTTATGGGAAACGTTTTCTTGCAGTGTTCTCAAATGCACCTTTGTTTATGAATCTTGATTTATATTACACCCAAATACAGAAGTATATGTATTGCCTATAGCATATTTAGCTAATATAAAATTTGATTATTTACACTGTTTTACGGTAATTATGCTTTTTTTCTAAACTGATACATTTATTCCCTGTAATCATTTTAATAGATTTCATCATTTTTGTTTCCTGATCTCTATTTACAGCAGGACTAATTCTAAAAATAAAACTGTAAGCAGGCAGGTTTTTTTTTTTCAGAATGGACAGGCTGTCTCTTGCTATAAAAAAGCTTAAATTAACCTCCCTGGCAGTTTGAATATGTCCATATTTTTATTTCAAAAGCTGTACGTTGTTTTCAGTGGAAATTTGTTTGTTTAATATTTTAGGCCTGTAATTCTTAGACTTAAACTTTTGGATTTATTATTTGGATTTATTTTTTATAACTTTATCACTGTGATCAATGTTTTAATAGCAGATTACAATGTAATCTGCTTTTAAAATTCCCACCAAGCCACGCCTCCCCAGCATACCGACGGTTCTTGCATCACATTGATCAAGCTGAGGATGCGAAAGCCGGCCGGGGTTCGCTAGAGCACTCCACTGGATCGAGGGGAACAGGTAGGATTTTTTTTATGCTACCCCGAGTGTGGAATATAAAATTCACCCCAAGCCACACTCGGATTTACTGTCAGGTGGGTTAAACAAAAAAAACTCTCCTCTAATCACTGGTTTCCTGGCACTGACATCTTAACTCAGTCCTTCTCCTGGTTTTGGGTTTTTTGCCATCCTGATTGGCCTGGCTAGAGTGATGTACCTCCCACGCGTCTGCTCAGGAGTTCATTTATTCCTCGCAGCCAGCCATGTTGGGCTGGTTCCTGACCGCTCAGTGTAGATTATATTGAGCAGTGTTCCTTGACGTTTTTACCATGGGGGAAGCCCCTTGAAATAACTTTCAGGTCTTCAGTATAATATAGTATATTATATCCACAGCTCACAGTACATTGGTGTGGTGGTCAGCGGCAAGTACTCCTACATTGCTGGGTTTTGGGAAGAATGTCACTCTTACAGACAACCAAGATGTTGGTTGGTGTCACTTAAACTGACTTGAGAGTCCCAAACTGTCCATTGTTAAAGGAACCCCTAGCAATCTATGGAGGGGACCCTGGTTGAGAAACATTGATCTAGAGGGTTGAAAACAGGCAGTATAGTTTGATTTATTGTGGAAGAGACAAAACCTGAACCCGCCTACTTGCAGTTTTTTAATTTTAATGTTCGGTTCCACTTTACCCCACCTTTGAACATATAACATTTGTTCATCCTTTATCTCCAGAAAATAGGGAATTAAACTTCGGTCATGTTTTATCTTTAAATTTGGAGCAGTCTATAGGCTACCATTTATAACAGTGGCATTTGTTTCACCCCCCTTTTAACTACTTTTGCTGCTGATTATCACTTTTCAAAGTGGTAATAAGTCACTCCAATAAAGTGGATAGAGTTTCTGTTCCAATCTGTTCAGTTCCTGGCCTGATAAATCTGGTGTATATGAAATGGGTAACAGATTTTTTAAAAGTTATTTTATAATAAACAGGCTTGTAAGGCACTCCAATCATTCTATTACTAGTAAAAATATCACTGAGAAAGAAATTCCCTAATCCAATTGTCCATTCAGCGAGTTTTTTTTCTGTATGTTTCCTCATTTTTGTAGCCTTTGGTATTTAGGGAAAAGCAATCTTGGAGCAAGTTAGAGGACAGCTAGAAAGGAGATTGGAATTATGGTGATTAGATATTGACAGATATTGGGACTTTCAAAGCCAAATATAAATCAGAATATTATTAATAAAAAGTTGCTTTATTAAATATAATGAAATATAAATATAGCATATAGGGTATTTCCATTTTCTACACGTTTTGCGGAAAAAGCTCTGCTTCTTCAGGAAATGTCCCATAATGACAAAATTTTATTTGAAAAAGGAAAAAAAAAATCAATAGAAAAATCATGGAATCACATGAATGTCTTGGGTGTAAATGGCCACGTGGAATCCTTCTCACATAGAATGGAAAAAAGGATGCGTGCAGAGCAGCAGCAGGAAGAAGAGGTATATTCTAATGGGATAACTTTTATTGATAACAAGTACAGGTTGTCCCTGGGATACATACGAGATAGGGGCTGTAAGTTTGTTCTTAAGTTGAATTTGTATGTTGGTTGGAACAGGTACAATTTTTTTATTAAATGCAATTAGGACAGATGTTTGTCTCAACATACTATTAGCCAACTTACACACGTGCAATAATTGTTGTTAGAAAACTAAAGATTAACAACCGATCAACAATTATTTTGAACAGTCGTATTGTGCATAATTCTGTACATGCTCAAACGATGTGGTCTTTCAAATATAATCCACCAATAATGTACACACACTAGATAAAATCGTTTGAACGATGCAGGAAGTGGCATGTACAGGAGAAAGTGTGTCACAGAACAATCTACGATCACTGAATGACCATACACACAATAGATAATGACCGATCGTCGCCCAATCAGATCTTCCCGGACAGTCGTTCCTTTCCATCGACATTCCTCGTTTATCGGCGTTGTTGTGCACTTTTTTGTTAATGATTTTTGAACGATCGTTCGTTTCCAACGATATTTATTGCATGTGTGTACATAGCCTTAGGCAGCGTTGTGTCAGTTATTGTATAAAATCCTCACTGTGAGTAAATCACAAACAAAGCAAAGAGCCTAAACATGTAATAACTTCTGGAGCAAGCTGTGCTTTGATATGCAAAAAGAAAACAACAACAGAGTTTGTTTTGGTAATTAAAGAGTTACAAGAGCTTGCAGAACAGCAAAAGTCATCTTCTGCAAGTCATGCAAACTGCCGCTCATCAAGCCTCCGTCCTGCACACAAGCGAGCAGGGAAGCCCCGTTTGTATCTAAGAGTCATCTGTATGTGGGACGTCCTTAACTCAGGCACTTCCTGTGCCTATTAACACACAACATGTCCTTCCAAATCTCCTTAAATCCATAATCAAAATTTTACTCCATAATAAAGTGATTGATTATCCATATTTGTGATAGGTGTATCCACTAGTGGGGCTATCAGTAATGTTGCTATATGAATATATGTGTACATCCGACCTTACATACACACATACTCCTGTGTGTGTGTGTACTTAACAACCTAGTGCCAAATCATATAAAAAATAACTTATCTGTAGTGACCAACAAGTTTCAAGTACCGCCAAGGAAGTTAAGGAAATGCAACACCCTAGGACAGAAAGTTTGGAGTACTAAACATCTCATCCACTCCGCATTTCTATAACATTGTAGGGAGTCCTGTATTCCACACACAGAGACCTAAAATAAACAGGTATCTTCCTCTATCATTCTCTAAGGAACATAGCAGTCCATATAGACCATTTTTTACACTGCCTCCAATAAGATTTTAAACCGGTTTGTAAAATGAAAAAGGCCAGCTCCATCGGGTGACTATACCCACGAGCTGCTGTGGAGCTCCAGTTTAGTCTATTTGTTCAAAGTACCTTGCAAGTGACTTAGGATTACCTTAGGGGCTAAATCTAAGTGATTACTGGTCTTCACCAGAGCACCCCACAAGTGATTACTTTGCTGCAAGGGAGTCATTTTTTTTGCAGTCCCAGAATTTTCCTCACCAGAGCCAAAAAAGATCAGACTATTTCTTGGTAGGAATAGTGGATCAGGCAGGGGGCAGACAAACAAACACGGCAAGCAGAGGCAAAGTCATTCAACAGGCTTGAGTCAGGACAGGCAGCCATCAGAGACAAAGTCATGGTCAGGGTCATGCTCAGTTCAGATTCCAGAAAATCAGAAAAACTGAGATGAGCCACCATGTCTATACAGTTTTATTCTTTGGAGTCAGGTTTTTGGCCATCTTGATTGGCTGGGGTGGGATGACATAACTTATCATTCAGTCCCAGCAGCTGCAGGCGTAGCTAGAATGTGCAGGGTATCCCAACATCCTATGATGAGCTGTGCACATTCATGCTTGTGCTCAGGCAAGCACTATGTTCAGGGAGTCTGGTTGTTAAACCAGACGGAGCAGTTTAGGAAGCTTTATAATGGTTCCAGAGTCTAATCTAGTCAAAGGCAGTAAAGATCCGCTTTCGTCAAAAACAATACAAAAGTACTAGCATATCTATCTCATGAAGGTAGAACAAAATCAGACATTCTTCAAAATTTAATGTGGAAGTTCCTTAATTGGGCTGAGAGAAACCTACTAGGCCCATAAACTTTTATGCCAGGGGTTTGGCCAACATAAAAGCAGATTTTTTGAGTCACATTCTACTCAAAACATGTTTCCAAGTCATTCACGGGTTGTGTTGGCTGTCAGTAGAATTGATGGCAATTGAGGAAAATGCAGAACTGGGGCAATTTTCCTCTCTCTGCCCTTGGGAAGTTGTTGCTAGAGAATTGAAATGCAACTTTAAACTATCATGTTTTCCCCATTACCAATTTTGCAACCAGTGCTGCAAAAATGCACTTCAACCAAATATAGTGGCACTTTTTTGGCTTCAGAGGGCCTAGTTTTTGAGTCTCTTGCCCATGGTAGTCTTCCCTCTCTTCAGACTCCGATTGGTCCTAGATCTACTATTACAGAACCAGTCAGTCACCTGGACTGCAAGACATCTAAAAAACAGTGTTGAGGTGCCAAGACATCTCAGGTTAATGTATTGCAGAAAGGATTTGGCATACAAAGTTTTTGAAAAGACCTAGTCATTTATTTGGCTGATGTGCAAAGAAAGTAGTGTTTTCCCCCTAAGCATCTCATCAAGGTGAATGTTAGACTTTTTGCAAAAAGTTGTGCCTAAGAGTTTAAACCTACCATGATTAAGGACTTCTGTCCTGAGTTTAAACCTACCATCTGTACTGTGCAAAAGACTAAATGTTTATCTCCTGCTTAATAGGTTTATTGGGGTTTGTGGAGGTCAAACCTGCCAGCAATTCTCAGGCCATCCTGCCAGTAATTGAATATAGTTTTAGAATACACTAGGGCAGCATCCATTTGAACCTGTATATACAGTACCTTAGTTAAGTTTGTATTTTTGAAAATGGTCTTCCTTTTAAACCTCTTTGAGCTTTTGTAGATGCTGCTATTTAATTTCAAAACCCACATGATCCCTGCCATATATACAGTTCCTTGAGTAAGTGTTTAACCCTCGCACAGTGTTGTCCTATTTTGTTGCATTACAACTAACAAATGGATGTTCATTCTTTTTATGTTATAAACTTAATAGTAGTTTTGATTGGTAAAGTGTAATGAAAATGTTATTTTTATATATTTATTTTTATATATACATACATACTCCACAGTTTAGATGGAAGTTTTTGTTCATAAGACCTCTTCAAGCTGTACACTGCATAAAATACTGACCTTTATGGAAGTGTGCTCAGGAAGACCATTGGTTTAACTCAACAAACCAAAGTAACTTGAAGGAGGTGAAGCAGTTTTATCTTGATGATTGTAGAGGTTGGTCTACAAGGTGTTGACTTTGAAGGTCAATACCTATATACACACATTTTTATTTTTTAATGCAACACTAACCAATGTTCCAAACATTCAAAGTATTAGTGTGGAATTCAAATAATGCTAATCCCTCAAAAATCCCTTTTAGTTCCCTTTTAGTGTAACAAAACAGGACAAACACTGAGTAACTGGACTTGGGCGGGGGTTATCCCAGATCTACTTCACTTGTAATTTTTTACCTATAAAATGAAAAAATAGAGATCATTTTACCACATGGTCAATTCTGTGATTGCTGTTATCAAAATGGTCACATTTCCCTTACTTCTCTATCTTCTCCAAACCTTACCAATTTTTCTATAAAACTCTCTGATAATAAATTTCATATTTATATTTTTAACATTTTTAATAAGGGTAAGTAATGGGTGTCTGCCAGTTAATAAATTATCCAGCAACCTCCTACAAACGCAGCCCTAAACCTTTTAGACATAGAATTATATATTTTATGTTCTTCTTACAGATTCCTAAAGAGTGTATACATGATACTTTATATATGATATCTTTATACATCAATACACAGACTGAATACTACAGGTAGTCCTCGGGTTACATACGAGATAGGGACTGTAGGTTTGTTCTTAGGTTGAATTTGGATGTAAGTCAGAAAGTTTATTAATTTAATAAGTGCAATTAGGATAGATGTTTGTTTCAACATATTATTAGGCAACATGGTGTCAGTTACTGTATAAAATCCCCACTGTTAATCACAAACAAAGCAAAAAATACAAAAAACAAAAATTTATGGAGCCTAGACATTTATTAACTTCTGGAGCAAGCTGTGCTTTGATATGCAAAAATAAACAGCTGCAGAGTTTGTCTTGGTCATTAAAGAGTAAGAAGATGTTACAGATCACCCACAACATCAGCAAAAGATTTCTTCTGCAAGTCATGAAAACCGCCCCCCTGCAAGCCTCCGTCCTGCACATGAGCGAGCAGGGAAGCCCGTTCGTATCTAGGAGACGTCCGTATGTCGGATGTCAACCTGGGGACTAACTGTATTACAAGAAAGAGCTGTTACTCCATAGTGTGCTTCAAAACCTTCTTTCCACATTCTGTTTAGCTTTTCTGGCATAAACTCAATAGAAAGTCATTTCTCCATTCTCCCAAATCACTGTTCATTTGTTTAGAAACAACAAGTTTATAAAAACAGTTAAGTCATTTAGTCTTGAAACCACACAATTGCCTAATATCTAAACATTTTTGTGGAAGATAATCTCATTCATCTGCTCAGAGCCTATGAAGCCTACATTTCTCTCTCCAAGGTGCAGTGAATGATGCACTTTAATTTATGTTGCTGCCTCATATGTAAGATTCTCATGCTGACCTATAATGACAGTTTTAAGAATGTCCTTTTATTAAACATAATTAGCCCATGCTAATTAGTTTTACTTGCACTAACCTTCTCAACTTCCTTTTTTTCTTCCACTTCAGTGGGTGGGCTTGGGGGACAGGATAGCCAGTGCTTTTCAGTGGGGGCAACATGTTTGATCCTCCTAGTCTCAATCACAGAAGCTGAAAGACGATTCATTAGTCTTGGATTTTCTCCTCCCCGTTGTCATCAGTGCACAACATTTTGCAAGGTGGACATGATTTTGTCAGCAGATGATAGTTTCAATTTTAGTGTTTTGCAGATGACCACGTGAATCAGTCATTTATTAGGGAGGGTGAAGTTTTGGCCTAGGGTTTAGTTTTAGTTGGTTCCAGTAGTCTAATTATAGTTCTGTGCTCCTTAATGAGCTTGAATGTTATGAGTACAAAAGTTCTGTTTTTACACTTTGAACAAATATGTGTTTTTACACATACCAATGCTTGCAATAATATTTAACAGACAAAAAGGAAGTAAAATAGATTAATTGTTGGGATTTACCGTGCATACACTTTAAATAACGTTTATTTGTATTTGAAACATTTGCTGTAAGCCTGCATTTATACATATATTTTTAATGGGGTTAATTCAATACCTTTAATTATTTTTCATATATTTCTCTTTATTCAGATTATGTTGATAAACCATCTGAAAAACCTTTAAAACTGGTTCTTAAAGTTGGAGGCAGTGAAGTGACTGAATTATCAGGATCTGGACATGACTCTAGTTACTATGACGATCGATCAGATTATGAACAGCGTGAGCGACACAAAGAAAAAAAAAAAAAAAAGAAGAAGAAGTCAGAGAAAGATAAACATGTGGATGAAGAAGAAAGAAGACGAAGGAAGGTATGCCACTTGTAGTATTATCGTAAGATAGCAGTGTGTCTCTTTAAAATTATATACATGACAACACAGCAAGAGGTGACCAGTCTTCCATTGTGAACAATTGTTTAGTGAGGTTAATTTCCTCATTTATTTTCTTTTTTTTTTTTTTACATTAGTATCTGCAAACGGGAAGTGAAATTTCCTCAACAGGGCACATTGATTGATCCATACTGACACCTGTGAACCTGCTCCTATCTGTTAAGAGGAAGGGGCACCAGTGAGGAATGTACCAGTTTTGAAGTTGGTACAGATACTGGTTCTGCTGCTGGGTTGTTGTTATATGGTCCTGCCTAGCTCAACTTAAGTAAGGGCCTGTCTCCTGGTATCTCTGTCATGCTCTTAGAATTGTGCTGAAAGAAACTGCAAATTTTCTTGTAGTGTTGCAAATGTATACGTTATCTTGAAGGATCTGGCATACCTGCCTGTGCAACCTGGGTGGGCTGCAGGTACCACTTCATGCTTCTGTATACTACCAGTAGGGACAAGTGCACTAGCAGAATGCAAGACTAAGCAAGAATCGGAAGGAACAAGGAAGTTGTCTGTGGTTGTCTGTGGTAAAAATGTATACAATGCACATTTGGTGCCCACCTTGTCACGTTATCTGACATGGGCCAAACCATTCCCCCCTCTAGAGGTACGATTTTTAAAGTCTGATTTGTCTCCAACCTGGAGACAAAAATGACCTTTTGGCAAGAAAGCAAAAACACTATCCAACTGACCATGCAAGACTTCAGTGCCAACATGAATGGGGCTTCTATTTAAAACCTTAACATATTAAAGTGTGGGACCAAATGCTGCAGCGAGGCCTATGCCATTGTGTTGTTGTAATTTTATTTCCTAAAAAAAGATTAATAACAGTAACCTTAAAACTAAAATAAAGAAAACCTAAGCATGATAAGGGTACATTGATTATTTTTACCAATAGGCTATAAAGTAATAGCATAAACAAAAAAAGAGTAAAAAAATCACTACTAGTTCAAAAATTGAAACAGCGTCCTTTAATATTACTGAAAATGAATCCAGATTCAAACCACAAAAACTAAAAGAAAACACATTTGTAATGTATAATTCAGATGCAAATTATGTACATCATAAAATATTCAAATCATGAACATCAGATTTCATAACTGGTTGATTTCACACTACTGAAACAACTACTTACTGTGGTTTAATCTTGTACATAGGAATACTTTTTTGTACATCAAGTACTGGCATTTGTGAAAAAGGAACTTTTCATGTCTGCAATTTTACATTCCTGAATTTGTGAATAGTATTCTTTTATGTTTATAGGAAGAGAAAAAGAGAAAACGTGAAAAGGAACAGTGTGATTCTGATGGCGAAACTGAGTCTTTTGAGCCAAATAAAAAAGTAGAGGTTGAAACTGCAACAGACCGCCCTGTCAGGGCTTGTAGAACACATCCAGGTAAAATCGTTAAATTTTGAATTATATTGGTTATACTTTTATGTGCAACTAAATCAAATGTTTGTTTTCGTGTACAGCAGAAAATGAGAGTACACCAATACAACAGCTTCTTGAATACTTTCTGCGGCAACTGCAACGGTAAGATGTGGATGGGACTTGGATACTTCCTTTGAAATTAAAGAGTTTGGTTAAGTACATGAATATAGCAGTTTTCCAGTATTCATGGGCTCTAATTATAAAACGGAATCTGACATGTCCAGGTGGAGAATCAATTACTGCCATTAAAACACATGGACCTAGAACACTGTACAAGGCAAGAAAAAAATCAGAAAGGCTTTTTTATTTTGCTGGCAAGGCCTTTTTATGGGGTGGTCAAAAGAACATGCTAAATTTTTTCCAGGCTGAGGAGAGGCAGAGAGGGCACCGAGGGGGTTCCTTCGGTACAAAAATTAGCCGCCAGGTTTCACCGCTCTATTACAAGACATACACAGGCTTCAGAGGGCCCTGAGGTGGGGTCTTTCAGTCTAAAGTTTAGCCAGTTACACAGCTCTGTTACAAGTTATATAGGCCTCAAAACAGAGGCAGAGGGCCCCGAGGGGGAGAAGCTCCGTACAAAAATTAGCCAGTCACACAGCTCCGTTACAAGTAATTTAGGCCTCAAAGTAGATTGAGGTAGAGGGCCCCTAGGGACGTCCTCCGTACAAAAATTAGCCATTTACACAGCTCCGTTGCAAGGCCTCAGAGACAGAGTAGAGGTAGAGGGCCACGAGGGGGAGAAGGAGAAGCAGAAGGCTTTGAAAGTGCTCTTCCCGTCAAGGTTTTAGCAGGCCATGCAGCAGTTGGTGACTAATCCGTGCACTCTGCAGAGGGGGTGTTGAAGTCATTGCCGATCCAAGCCTTATTCATTTTAATGAAAGCGAGTTGGTCGACATTTTCTGTGGAGAGGCCAATGCGCTTGTCACTCACTACGCCCCCAGCTGCACTGAACACTCTTTCAGATAACACACTTGGTGGCTGGGCAGCCAAGGACCTCAAAGCCATGTTCTGCCAGCTCTTACCACTGCTTAAGCTTGGATGCCCAGTAGCGCAGTGGGTCCTGGCTTTGCAGGTTGCAGATGTCCCATGAGCTCAGGTATTCCTGCACCATGACTGAGTAGCGCTGCTGACTGTCCTTGGCAACTGCTGCATGATTGGCGTCTTTCCTCTGCTCAAAAAAAGCCTGCATAGTTTGGCTTAGACGACCTCTCCTGCTGCTGCTGCCACCCATTATTATTATTATTATTATTAAACAGGATTTATATAGCGCCAACATATTACGCAGCGCTGTACATTAAATAGGGATGTCGCTTAAGGTAGTTGTTTGGCTGTCATGGCTGATGTGACTGCCATAGGGATCCCTGCTGCTACTGGCATACAGAAAAGCTGAGCATAAGTCTTGGTAGTGCTGCATTTTAGGTCCCCTGTATTGGGGCAGGATGAGTTGTTCTATCTCAGGCTTGTAACATTGTAACATAAGTAATGTAGCAATCCAATAGTTGTCAGTGTTAGTTTTTATGTGCTGTATGCACCAGTCTTTGGCTATGCACTCCTGCATGAAGACTGTCATGTGGCTCAAAGTTCCCACAGCTGTGGGAATTCTGGACACAGACTCCTGTGGGTCGAACAGCAGCACAGGGTCGTCCTCTTCCTCCTCTGCCTGGTCCTGCCATCCACGGAACATGCCGCCTTGTGTTTGGGTGGATGGAGCGTCAGCTCTGTGTCGTGTTTGAGTTCCACCGTCATCTGTTACAGCAGGCAAATGATGGGGATGGTGTCACTGACACAGGTCTGATTCCTGCTGATCATCCTGGTCGCCTCCTCCAAAGGTACCAATACAGTGCACAAGTCCTCAATTTGCAGCCACTCCGCAGGGTTGAAGTAAGGTTGAAGTAAGGTAATGTAGGTAAGCGTCTCAAACGAGCCAGCGAGCCGCTGCAGCATGTAAAAGGTGGAATTCCAATGAGTGGCCACATTAAAAAATTAACCGGTGCACTGGCAGATTGAGGTTTTGCTGTAAATCCACCAATCCGGCACTGGCTGTGTACGACCGGCGGAAATGCGCTGACAAGTTTCTGGCCTTCAACAACAACAGCAGCTTAAGGCCTGGGTACTTTGCAAGGAAGCGTTGTACTATGAGGTTCATGTTGTGGGCCAATGAAGGTACGTGTGTGAGTTTCCCAGAACGCAGGGCTGCCAGCAGATTGGCCCCATTGTCACACGCGACCTTGCCTGGCTGGAGTCCGTGCAAAGTTAGCCATATGCCGTCCTTCTCCTGCAGGGCACTTGGAGTGGTTGCACCCGTTTGGCTGAGGCATCGCAACTTCATTTTCTCCTGCGCTCCAGCATCTGGGGGATGGAAGGTTGGATGCTGCTAATGCTAACCACAGAAATATTGGACGATGGGGTAGAGGTTGTGAGGGTGGGGGTGTTACACAAAAAATGCAAGTGCTCTGTGTGTGTTGTATGTTGCACTTTTCTTCGGCATCACCACCAGCAGCGCTAAAATGTCTGGCTGCCCCTTCCTCTTTGGCTAGAAGCTGATATGCTTTACAAAGTGTAAATTATCATAGTAAGCAGATTTTTTTTTTTGGGGGGGGTGGGAGTTTACACAAAAAAATGCAAGTGCGCTGTGTGTGTTGTATGTGGCACTTTTCTTCAGTAGTGACGCTTGTAATATTCAGCACAGTATACAAATGTGACGTCTATCACTGCGTCTGTCTGACTGTCTCTCGGTACAAGTGTGATGGTGTGCACGCCGTCTCGGTACCCTGGCTCTAGCTGCCTGTATGTAACGACTGACTACAGGGCAGGAGCAATACAGTACAATACACAACTATTTATCTTCACTAATAGTAAAACAGTCTAACTATCTAACTGCAGCAATTTTATTTTATTTTAACACTGCCAGCAGCACAGATAGGTTGTGTCTGCTAGCAGATCTCTGTCACGAGTGGTAAATGCATGCAAGCCCTGGCCTTATATTGGCCAATGGCTGCCTCTGTCTGCCTGCCTTCACAAAGATGGAGGAGAGGATCTCTGCTCTTATTGGAGGGTCCTAGACATTATGGGGGAGGTCCCTAGGCACTGTGGAGCGCCGAATTCGCGCCTGTGAACCACATGTTTTTCGGGTCGGGTATACCCGAATACCCTGACCATAAGCAGTAGATCAGAAGCAGCACATAATTTTGTTCACAAAGTGGTGCTAAGTGCTAGAAAGCATTTAGGCACAATAGTATAGTGTGTGTATTTATATATTAGTATATATATATATATATATATATATATATATATATATATATATATATCCTTTCTACTAAACCAGCTGATGTTAATGTGCACTGATGGGGGGCAGGATTGCTTTCTAAATACTGACAAATTTCATCAGGTTTTTTATCTTTACATAGCTTTTTGTACCTCCTCTTCTGTGTATGTTCAATATTTATTCCCTGTTTATCATTTCCTGTGTTACACATAATTTATGAACGTAATTGTTTTCATTTCTTAGTATGTGTGGATTAGTTGGGTTGTTGCCGACATTTGCTAAAAATCTCATATCAGTAGCCCCATTAGAAATATATTTACTGTGAAAATTGTTGACATGTTCAATACTTATTTACACAATATACAAATTATGCCTTCTAGCTCTCTATCAGTTCCACAGACAAACTTTGTGAGTCTTCCTAAACTCTTCCAACATGCAGGCAGCACACAGCCTGTCCACTCGAGCCACATCTGGCATCAGGCTCCAACTTTCCCCTGACTCAAACCATTCTCAGTCTTGACCTGAAAATGGATGAGGTGCCTGGCCCACCTATTCCTTCCAGGACACTCCAGGCCTTGATCCCAATTAATGTGTTCAAATACAGGCCCTTTAATCCCTTTTCAAGAGAAAATTGCGGTTACACGCCAAGTCCCCCCTGAATTTGGCAACATGTGTTATATATATATATATATATATATATATATATATATATATATATATATATATATATTACATTTGGAAAGGTTACCCCAAAAGTGGTAAATCACGTATGTAAAATTAAAACACATTTAATTTATGTTTATATTTTTGATAATACTCACTTATTTATCCTAACAGGAAAGATCCACATGGATTTTTTGCTTTTCCAGTGACGGATCAAATTGCACCGGGTTATTTTATGATAATAAAACATCCTATGGATTTTAGTACTATGAAAGAAAAAATTTCTGCAAATGAGTACAAATCAATTACAGAGTTTAAGGTATGTTACGTGTAAAATAGAAACTACAAAGTATCAACTCTGGAAATTTTTTTTAAATTGATGTGTTTTATATAGTAGTCTTAACATGTAAAAAATAAGGTAAACTTTTTAGATTCATATACAGTAGGTAACACCTGTCAGATGTCTGGCAACATGAGTAGCTGGCAATTAAGCATTTTTATCCAAAACAAAAAAAATGTTAGCTTCTTCTTTAGGCAAATAGAAAATTTGACCTTTAGGCAAATAGAAACCCTTACAGAAAGGTCCAGCTTTATCGCTACATGTTAATGCATGACAGTTCATTTCTTCCACAAAAGCAAAGAAGTGTAATGTTTGCATTTTTATTTTTTATTTATTTTATCATTTATTTTAATTTATATATTTTCCAGGCCGATTTTAAACTTATGTGTGATAATGCAATGACATACAATCGTCCAGAGACTGTATACTACAAGTTGGCGAAGAAGCTACTTCATACAGGTTTCAAAATGATGAGTAAAGTACGATCAAAATTGAAAGGTTATCGCATCTTCCATGCGTGTGTTTTTCATCTGCCATATACTTATAGATGTAGGAATATTGAACATTTTTAACATTTATGGAGAAGAAAAAGAATTAAAATGAATTTTGATTTGTTATTATAGATATATCTGCTGTTTGTTTATTATAGATGTATACTTTTACTATCAAAGTAAAATTTCCGCTTTTTATATTGAATCAAATTAACATTTGTAGAATGCTTTTTTTTTGATGATTTTGATCATGAACATTTATTTCTGTTTTTGCATGGCTGTGTTTTGGAAAGAAATACCCAACCCTGCTGCATAAGCATTAAAATCTAGCATAGTAGGACTGAGGTAATATTGTTCCCATCCCATCCATTCATCATAGCACCTTTTTGCTATGAAAGTAAATATAAAGTCCCTGCTGCTCTGTCCTTTTTGATTCTAGGAACGGCTTTTAGCTTTGAAGCGCAGTATGTCGTTTATGCAGGACATGGATTTTTCTCAGCAGGCTGCTATATTGGGAGATGAGGATACTACAGTGGAAGATCCTGTTCCTGAGGTTCCAATCCCAGCTCCAATTGAGATGACAAAGAAATTTAAAAAGCCAAGCAAGGAAATTATTAGGTAAAGATTTAGGCCATTGATCCATGTGTTCAGGTTTTATATCTTCAGGCTTTTACTTTGTAAATAGGAACTAGCTGCTGTTTTATTAAAAAAAAAAGTTTCGGGGAACAATTGAAACCAGTGCGAACTGCAAATGTTATCCACTTACCACTTCAGCTACCAACCTAAAAATCACTTGATTCACCTACAGGGCAATGGTGTATAACATGCTGTATTTTATTTTCTTGTGCAGATGCGTTGCAGACACTAAGCACTTATTACATTTATCCTACTTTATTCCCTCCTGCATTATTGTCAGCATGAAAGGTTATACTATTTGCAGCAAGATTTCTTGCCTCATTATTATCCCTAAACACTTTTTTGTGGAATTCTGTTGTGACATCAATATTGCTTTAGAAAACTGCAGTCCTGTAACAAAGCTAGTCTGCAGGTGTCCAAAGGGAAGTGACATTGGTGTATCATAGACAATGCTCTTCAACCCAATACATATGCAATAGTGACAACATGTCAAATATTGAAGTCTTCAGCTTTTTTGTTGCTATGGATCTATTTCTTTTTGTAGCTGTATATCTAGCAAGGTTTATAATGTGCTGTGTTAATCAACTATATCCTCTTGCATTCTTTTACTTCACAATCTACACTGAGACTTGAAACTATTATATTACAACTTGTACAAATA
Source organism: Pyxicephalus adspersus (assembly GCF_032062135.1). Lineage (NCBI taxonomy): Eukaryota > Metazoa > Chordata > Amphibia > Anura > Pyxicephalidae > Pyxicephalus > Pyxicephalus adspersus. The sequence continues at coordinate 87,080,249 of NC_092862.1, read as the reverse complement.
TTGAGATTGTTATGCAGGGTTCTCCCCAGGCACTTTTAGCTGGGCGCACCACCCGGCACTTTTCAGCACCCACTTGGCTGTTTTTGGGTGGTTACCAAAGAGTTTGGTCACAATACAGGGGCTGCCACCCGTCTAAAATTTCTTCCCACCCAGCTTAAAAAAATTTCTGGGTTCAGCACTGTTATGTCTATAATACATACTGTATATTTACAATATCTGTAAAGAACTTCATGAAGGTTTGTACTTACAAACTGTTTCAGGTTCAATCTTTTCTTTTAATAATTTTTGAGGAGGTTTTACCAAACTTTTAGTTCATGTAAAGACAAATGACAGAAGCAGTTGTTACTGGGACAGGAAGACAGACAATATTAATAATACCTTACGAGAGGTTCTAATTTTATTGTATTTTTCTACAGTCTATGTCCCCACTTTCACCTTCTGCTGAAAAATATTAGCTACAGATAACCTATAGAGGTTCTATCCTTCCCTACTCAGCCCAAAAAGGGATAAAAGTTGTCTGTAGTTGAACTACTGCCAGTTTTTGCCAAGTACCGTATTTTTCGGACCATAAGACGCTCCGGACTATAAGACGCACCAGGTTTTCCGCACAAGGGAAAACAAGAAAAAAAAAATTGATTTGATTTCCCCTGAGATCCAGCGTGCGGCACTTGTGCACGAAGGCGGCGCCGATCGGCATTCATCAAATCAATCGGCGCCGCCTTCGTGGGCGGGCACAAGTGCCGCACGCTGGGACACAGGGGAACACAATGGAGGAACACAGACACTGGCTGCTGTCAGCCTCTGTCTGTTTGGGACACAGGTAAGTAAAAAAATATGCCCCTGTACCTCTGCATTCGGACCATAAGACGCACCCTGATTTTCCCCCCACTTTAGGAGGAAAAAAAGTGCGTCTTATGGTCCGAAAAATACGGTAATACGTTAGGAAATTATTATACTCCAAAAATACAAACATTAGGTAAGTTTAAAGTAAACAATTTATTTAAGTCGTTAAATTGTCTAGTAATTTTAATATTCTAAAATAACTACTAACTGCTGCCACCGTGATAATTCACTTATCCATGCAAAATATATTTTTCTCTCATTTGCTGAGCCTTTGGCAAGATGATAAATAATAAAAGTGTCAAAATGTCACTATTTCACCATGTATTAAATCTAAGGGCTTGATTACACTAGATACAGCATCTTTTACATTTTGCTAAACTTTTCAGTGCTTTTTCTAGGGCCCATTTACATAAATGCAGTGTTTCAGTTTTTTGTGTTGTGATTAATGGTTATCTCATTTGACTGAACCTAAAAGGATTAAAAGAATAAAACATGCTTTTAATGTACAGCTTACACCTTGTTTGGAGTTTATAATTTTAATAAATTCTTTAATAAATATTTTACTATTTTGCTTTGTCATTTAAGTATGAAAACAAGTAATCAACTTGTCATATCTAGTATCATAGTTTGTCATTTCTAAGCATATTTCTTTTACAATTCTTGCAGGGTTATTGAGGAGGATCAGAGGTATGTATTTGTTTGTGTATATGGTTTTCATACTTTCTATTGTCTTACATTAGACACACTGTATCTTTAGTGGCTTCTAATGTTTTGCTGAATATTTCATCACAGCTTTGCTCTCGCTGTGTTTTTTTTTTTTTTTTGGACCGTCCTGTTGCGATTCCACTACATTTGCAATAACCAAAATTTTTAAAAGCACTGTGGTTCTATGGCTAGCACCCTGGCCTTTTAGCACCTAGGTTTAAACCTCTGCCAGAACACCTACACAAATATAGATGTGCTCCTTGTGTTTGACTGTGTTTTCAATAGGAACTCTCAATGGGTTTCCTTTTACATTCCAAAAAACATTGGTGATTGTAATCCCGCTCCCTTAAAAAAAAAGAATTATCATGGCCTGTATTAAGCATATCAGATTGTGAGCCCCTTCTGAGGAGTAATTAGTGAAATGACTTGGCTCTGTACAGTGTTGTGTAATATAATAATATTATTATTATTAATAAACAGGATTTATATAGCCCCAACATATTACGCAGCACTGTACATTTAATATGGGTTGCAAATAACAGACTAATACAGACAGTGATACAGGAGGAGAGGACCCTGCCCCGAAGAGCTTACAATCTAGTAGGTAGGGGAATTTACACACAATAGGATGGGAGATATGTAATGGTGGGAAGTAGTGATGGTTTCAAAAAGCAGAAGAAGATGGGTAGGCAAGTTTTTAAAAAATGGGTTTTGAGTGCTCTTTTAAATGAGCAGAAAGTAGGAGCAAGGCGAATAGGACGAGGAAGACCATTCCAGAGAGTTGGGGCAGCTCTAGAGAAGTCTTGTATCCATGCGTGTGATGTGGTTATGAGTAAGGAAGTCATTAGTAGGTCATTGGAGGAGCGGAGAGAGCAGCTGGGGGAGTAATTTTTTACCAGGTCAGAAATGTAAGTCAGACAATAACTGTGGAGGGATTTGAAGGCATAGGAGCTTGAATTTGATTCTAAGGTGAAATGGAAGCCAGTGTAGAGATCTGCAAAGAGATGCAGCAGAAGAGGAGCGGTGGGAAGAATGGATGAGTCTGGCTGCAGCATTCATAATAGATTGTAGAGGAGAGAGTCGGCTTAGTGGAATGCCAGCGGGAAGTATGGTACAGTAGTCCAGACGGGATGATAAAAGCATGTACAAGGAGTTTGGTGGTCTCGGGACAGGTAGGGGCGGATTTTGGAGATGTTGTGTAGGTGAAAGTGACAGGACCTGGAAATGTTCTGAATATGGGGGGTAAATGAGAGGGCAGAGTCAAAGGTGACACTAAGACAACGTGCCTGAGGGGAGGGCGGAATAACAGTGTTGTTAACAGTTAGATATATGTCAGGGAGATTTGGAACTTGAGGGGGGGATGATGATGAGTTCTGTTTTATCCAGGTTGAGCTTCAAAAAACAGTCAGACATCCATGATAAGATGGCTGACAGGCAGCATGAGACCTTATCCAGGACTGAGGGAGACAAGTCAGGGGTTGACAGATAGATTTGAGTGTCATCAGCATACAGATGATACTGTAAGCCAAAGGAGGATATGAGACTACCAAGAGAGGAGGTGTACAGAGAAAAGAGAACCGGTCCAAGGACTGACCCTTGGAGAACACCAACAGGGAGGAGAGTGGGTGAGGAGGAGTTACCATTGAGAGAAACTTCAAATGAGTGATCAGACAGATAGGAAGCAAACCAAGATAGAGCCGTGTCACTGATACCAATGGAGCGCATGATTTGTAATAGAAGGGGGTGTCATCAGTGTCAAAAGCAGAGGAAAGATCAAGGAGAAGGAGCAGGGAAATGTTGCCTTGAGACTTAGTTCTGATGAGGTCATTGGCCACTTTAGTAAGGGCTGTTTCAGTGTAATGGGCAGCTCTAAAACCAGACTGGAGGGGGTCAAGGAGAGAGTTGGTGCTCGGGTAATCGGTGAGTCTTTTCTAAACAAGGCGTTCAAGAAGCTTAGAGACAAATGGGAGAAGGGAGATAGGACGGTAGTTAGAGGGTAGGGAGGCGTCCAGTGAGGGTTATTTTAGGATTGGGAGAATTATGGCATGTTTGAAAGCTGAGGGGTACTTACAGTAGAAAGGGAGAGGTTGAATAAATCGGTTAGGGCAGGGGCCAGGGTGGAGGAATGGGCAAGGAGTAGATCAGAGGGAATTGGGTCAAGCGGGTAGGTAGTAGATGGAGATGTTGAGAGAAGAAAAGAGACTTCGTCCACAGTACCAGAACTGAGGGAGATCAGTGATGATTTACAGGTGGAAGGGGTGGGTATGGTTGGAGTCATCATGTCTGATTTTGTCCATTTTATCTCTAAAGTAGGTGGCAATGTCTTGGGCAGAGAAGAATGTTGTGGGGGGAACAGGTATGGTGTTTAGGAGGGAGTCAATTGTTGAGAGGAGGTTGCGTGGGTTGGAAACTTGAGAGGAAATGACTGTGGAGAAATAATTTTGCTTGGTGACAGTGAGCTCTGTGTTAAAGCTTTGTAGCTTGGCTTTGTAGTCAATGAAGTCAGCATTAAGGCCAGATTTTCTCTACTTGCCCTGCTAGCTCAGCTTGCCCAGCTGCACGAACGGTCTTTTGTAGATGTTTGGTGTGATTGGTGTGCCAGGGTCGGGGATAGCGGAAGGTGGCAGGGGCTACTTTATCCAAAGCCAAAGAGAGTGGTTTAACATGGTGGCAGCATCATCTGGGGAGGTGATTTTGGAGACGACGGGGGTTAGGGATGCAAGGCAGTTTGAGAAAAGGTTGTAGTCAAGGTTACGGATATCTCTCTATCATTGACCAGGTCTGGGATGTTGCAAGGGAGGGCAAGAGTTCAATAGGTTGAAGGTGATAAGGTTGTGATCAGAAATGGGAAATGGCGAGTTGTCAAGGAGGGTGAGGTTGCATAGTTTAGAAAATACCAGGTCTAAAGTGTGTCCGGCTATGTGTGTGGGGCCATTGATGTTCATTGCCATTGAGTGAGTCCAAATGAGGAGGTAATGGAGAGCAGTTTGGCTGAGGAGGGAAGGTTGGGCTCATCTATTGCAACATTAAAGTCACCAAGGATGAGGGTGGGCAGGTCATGGGAAAGAATGTGTGGGAGCCAGGATGCAAAGTTATCCAAAAATTGTGATACTTGGTCAGGCGGGGCTGTAGACAACAGCAACAATGAGAGGTAAGGGGCTAAAGAGACAGACAGAGTGGACTTCAAAAAAGGGGAAAATGAGAGAGGGTGGGGTAGGAAGGACTCTGTATGTACAGTTAGGTGGGAGAAGGAAACCCACACCACCCCCTACTTTGCTGCCAGGTCTACGTGTCTATGTGTAAAATGCAGGCCCCCATAGGAGAGAGCAGGGGCAGAGGAGGAAAGTCAAGTTTCAATAAGAGCCAGAAAGTTCCGAGAGGTTAACTTATTGCAAACAGTTCAGGCATTCCATAGACTGCCAGAGAGAGGGAGTAAGAACCTATGGGTAGGGTGAATGGGGATGAGGTTAGGAGAAGGAAGTGTCTTGCTGAGAGTATATGGAAAGGGGAGGTTGTGTGGGGGACCAGGGTTGGGTGAGATGTCACCAGGAAGTATCAGTAGGGAAAAAAGGTGCAGGAGCACAGACAGAGAAATAAGGAGAGTGAAAGAACAGAGAGACAATGAGTTATCAGACTGGGGAGGACAGGGAGTAGTGCCAACAAAGAGAGAACAGGGTGAATAATACATTTTTGCAGATAATTGCGAACTATATGCGTACACAAAACAAGGTAGAAAACTGAAGTCCAAGAGAAGCAGTCCAGTATTATGGGTTCAAGTGAGGCTTGTAAACTTGTTGAGTTCCAGGAGTGGGATTGATGATTCAGTCAGAGAGCTGGTTTGATGAAAAACCAGTTCAGAATCGCAGCAGCAGAGGATGTGTTGGAGTCCAGATGGATAAATCAGCCCAAAGACAGGAGATGGGAGTGGTAGAGTAAAATAGTATGTCCAAATCTGTTCCAATTTCAGTGTCAATTCCCTGGAATAATTCCATTGCACTTATAATTTTGGCACTTAGGATTTGGGGACATGACCAGGGTTCCAACGTGACCTTGCCTGTTGTTTAAATAGAAGTGCTTTGGGCCCTGATTATGGATGGACTGATCAGAATATAATGAATTTGGGATATCAATTGAACCTGGGGAAGGGAGGGGTTGGCAGGGCGATAAATATCAATGTGCACTCAGCTGGAACTAAGGGATAGTGAACAGATAAATCTATGAGGAGATTAAAGTTGGTGCAATAAATTAATTTACAATGGGAGTATTATATACAATCAGATGAGGGTTGCCGGGGAAAACACTTGCACACACAGGGCTGAGATTTGGCAGAATGGGAGACGTACCATATACAATCAGATGAGGGTTGCCGGGGAAAACACTTGCATACACAGGGCTGAGATTTGGCAGAATGGGGTACATACCTGTAGGAGAGATAAATGGAAATTAGTTGCAATCAGATGAAGAAGGTGAATTCATCAGTGAAGTTAGTGGAGGATGATGATGATGGAATTACCTGGATTAATTCCCAATGCACTTATAATTTTGGCACTTAAGATTTGGGCACGTGACCTTGCTTGTTGTTTAAATAGAAGTGCTTTGGGCCCTGATTATGGATGGACATATTATAGTGGCCTTTCATAAAAATCTAATATATAAGCATGGCATCAAATATGCTGATTAAGACTGTCATCGCTGATCCGAATTTCTGAATGTGCTATTTCCTTTGGTGTTGTATTGGATCTTTTGCCTTGTTATCAAACTACAATTGAAGTATGTATGTGTAGGATTTTGACCTTTCCTAATCTGCATTAGGACATTTGGCAACAGGCTTTTGTTTGTTTCTAGCAAGTATTGCATTTTTATAAATGGATTTGCAAAACCTGTTTGAAGAAGGTATACTGCAGGTTATATGCACCTGTCGGTGAATTCCTAATGGCTCAGAAGCATTGTAAACTGATGCCATTGATGCCTATATTGCTCTAAGTCTGCGACCTAAATATCCGAAGCCAGAGGGTTATAACATCCAGGCAACTAGCTTGTCCAGAAGGTGGTCTGTTCAGTTATACTATACTTATTTCAACACACATACAGGCTCTAAAAGTCTACATAAGTCTAAAATAGAATTTTTAGTACATTACTTGCATTGTACAGATTTTATTAGAGGTTGCAGAAACCTTCTGTGCCTTTTTTCTTGGCAAATATATTCGAGCTCATATGGAAATAAACTACCGTTAAAATATCATTGTATATTGACCATCACATTAGTTCTGTTTACAAAGAGCAAAAGCCAGTAAACAAGTAATGATTCTGTTTTATTCTGACTGTGCTGTCCACAAATAAATTAAAAATCTATTTTAAGCTGAATTTAAGCCTAAAATAAGATAAAAACAACTAGCCCAATGACAGATAACATTAATCTAGCTGTAATATTTAGCTTCAGTCCACATCTCCACCAGTTCTTTATGATCCTAGCCTTCTCAGACAACATGCTTTAAGACCTAGCAACTTCCAGGGAAAGGTAAAGGGAAAAGTCGGTTTGACTGATATTCTCCATCAACAGAGATTAAGGCTGAAAGGAGATGAGTCTTCACTACATATTTTGTGGAAATGTTAACTTTTTTTTTATCCAGTTGGGTCAGAAACAAATTCCTGTTAACTTTGAAAATCCACTCAAGCATTTTACATTAGTGTAAAAGATTAAAGTGTATATTAGGTAAAGGATTAAGTATAATTAAAGTGAATAATTGCATAATGTTTGTAAACATATTTACAATATATATAAGATAATCAAATCACCCTCATTATGTAAACATCCAACTAGGTGTACACACATGTTCCCCTCTGAAAGAATCCTGAAGCAAAATTCTCTTCATAAAATATTTCAGCTATTATTTTGTTTGGTTTCTAGCAAGACTTTTTAAAACTACATGGTAACATATAGTGAACTATTAGCATAGTATGGTTCCACTTTCTCTTTTAGTTTTGACTTCGAGTTTACCTTCCATTGCACTTCACAAGTAAAGCAATCCAATGCATAAAATCAGTTAAACAGTACAAATAAGAGTAATACACAATGTACAGAATCATACACTCTTTAGTGGCAGGTGTGTGAAAAAGTGGAGGTCAGAATCTTTTCTTTCTCAAAGAGGGAAGTTTGGAGGTTGTGTTTGAAGGTGATGTTGGGTGCCAAATAGATAATAAGAGCTCTGTAAGAAAGTCAAGGTATGTGTGAAGTTCTGGATGTGAGACTGGAAGATGGTATTTTCCCCGAGTGAAGGTTATACTTGGGATAATATGTGGGATTAGAGTGGCAGTGTTTTAAAGACTGTTTTACAGGACAGGGTTAGAAGCCTGGGCTGGTTCTTTCTGACCGACAACCAGTAAAGAGCATTTTAAAGGGGAGCAGCATTTGAGGAACAACAGAGGTAAATAAGTCATGCAGTGCAGTTTGGAATGGTGCTTATAGTCTTCTAGTAGATCACACCGGAGAGTTGCAATAGTTTAGTCTGGATAGGATAAGGACATTCAGGAGGATATTGGTTTGGAAGGGCAAAATAAAGCAGTATATGTTTTTATAGCTTGTATTAGTTGTGTATAGCTTGAGTTGAAGCTTTTCATTTTAAACTTTTCTTTATGTGGAGAATTTAAAAGTCATCTTTATGTGTTAAATCATTTTTTGTTTTATTTTAGTTGTATTTTTGAACCAGAAGGCAACGCATGTAGCTTAACAGACAGTACAGCAGAAGAACATGTATTGGCCCTGGTGGAACATGCTGCAGATGAAGCAAGAGACAAAGTCAACAGATATTTCCCAAACTGCAAGGTATATTTTTCCTAATATGAAACATGACATAGTAAGAGGCATAGTTTTATATTGAGTTAATATAATTTTAAAATGGCAATTTTTACTTCTAGATTGGGTACCTTAAAAAGAATGCTGATGGCACTTTAATTTATACTGTAGTCAACTCTGATCCAGATGCAGAGGGTAAGTAGTATAATTGTGTTAAATGTGCACCTTTATGTGTATATAGTAGGCATAATATATTTAAAGCCAATAGGATACATGTTTCTCTAAATTAATAAATAGTGCACATTTTAGTGGATTTTGAAAGAATGCATTTTGCTGGAAGCCACACCATAGCATTTTTTAAACTAAACTTGCTAATACAAAGTGGGGCTAAAATAACCTTAATGTATTTCTGTCTTTGAAATTATATACATTTTTCAAACCTACTACACTTTTTTTCCTGTTCTTTATATGTATTTGTATGCTTTACTCACACAGTAGAATTCCATCTCTAAGCTTTTTAAATTGGCAGTATTCTTTTCATATACAGGTAGTCCCCAAGTTAAGGACATCCAACATACAGACAGACGACTCCTAGATACAAACAGGGCTACCCTGCTTGTTTGTGTGCAGGACTGAGGCTTAGGGGGAGGGGCGGTTCGCATGACTTTCAGAAAAGAAGACTTGCTGTTCTGCAAGCTCTTGTAACTCTTTAATGACCAGACAAACTCTGCAGTTGTTTCTTTTTTTGCATATCAAAGCACAGCTTGCTCCAGAAGTTAACGCATGTCTAGGCTCCATAAAGTTTTTTTTTGTTTTTCTTTATTACTTTGTGATTAACTCACAGTGAGAATTTACTACAGTAACTGACACCACGCTACTTAATATTATGTTGAGACAAACATCTGTCCTAATTGCATTTATTAAAATAATGTACCTTTCCGACTTACATACAGTTTCAACTTAAGAACAAACCTTCAGTCCCTATCTCGTATCTAATCCGGGGACTACCTGTATAACAACTTCATGATTAAGCAAATGTTGGTACTAACTGTACATGTATATGCTAATTATTTGGGAATTACATATATATTTTTATTTTTTTGTTTTCTTTTAGAGGAAGAAACACACTCAGTGGATTTAAGTTCTCTCTCAAGTAAACTATTACCTAGCTTTACTTCATTGGGCTTTAAAGATGATCGCAGGCACAAAGGTTAAAAGAACAATTGTTTTTAATTGTGCACAAAACTTGTAGATTTTTCTGCTACATCTACCTAAAGAGCTTTTCTTGCCAGGGAATTCTCCAGTCTGTAATTCATTATGTTATTTGCTTCCTATAGTGATTTGCTTGTTTGATGAGTCTCTTTTATGTCCATATCAAAGAATGATAAAGTGAAAAGCAAAGTAGTAAGGCAAAAGATGGGCCAAGGAGCAGTTTTAATGATAGCTGCTGTTCTGGATGGGGAAATAGTTTCCTTTTTTGTTATGTACTAAATAAAAAGGGGATGGATGAAAAAAATGTTTGTGTGTAAAGTTAGGCCTTGCTTGAGAATTACATATTCCCTCAAAGCAATAAGCTTGAGTACCTTAACTTCTAGACCCCAGACCATCTCTCATATGTGCAGGTTGACAGTAAATAGGAAACCAAGGATGGGGCATCTGCAAGATGCTGTGAGGGTCACATGAGTACCAGGAACATGACAGAATGTCGGCAGCAGAGATTTACACTGCACTGTCTGTGGTTGATAACATTTACAAAACAGTGGTCAACTTGCATTTACATACAGGTAAAACATTTTGCATAAGTATGTGCCTTTTCCTTGGAGGTCTGTTTTAAAACTAGTATGTGTATGTGTTCATGTAACTTCAATATGGATATCAGATTGCAAGCTCTTTTAGGGCCCGGGATTGATGTAAATATCTTTGAGGGTTTGGTAGAAGATGGCTGAATTATTTGTGTATTTAATGATTCTATGGTATATACCCAACACTGAATCATGTAAACAACTTGAATGAAATGGCATCAGCATTACTACAAAAAAAAAAAAGTTCTGTTGAAAGTGCCTAACTACTACTAACTAGGTTGTTGTGAATAATAATGTGTTATATGATGGTATGGTATGTTAGATTTATTTATTTTTTTGCTAATTATTGGTCATACCTTCATTGCATAAGTAGTTTATTTTTAACGTAACTGTATATATTTAATAACGTTCTTTTCTTTTGCTTCTAGTTACATTTCTCAACAGTACAAGTACGGCTCTTTCATTACAAAACAACACACTCTTCACTGATCTTAAGCCTGATGAAATGGATTTAATGTATGCTGGTTATGGCGATGACACAGGAATTCAGTGTGCACTAAGGTCAATGCCTTTTATTTGTGAATATAAGATACTTTAGCAAGGTGATGTTAAAAAAAAATATTTGTATTTAAATACACTAACCCATAGAATTCAATCACACTTTAGTTTAATTTAGTTGGAGCAATCCGTAACTTTCTGAAAGAAAAGCACCAGATGTGTGAAAGTATCCCACTAGACTCAATCACTATACGCAATTGGAATAAAGATAATTTTTTTCCAATGTTTCCCCTAAAATTAAAAGGGAAAAAATGCAAAAATTGGGCTTTAATAAATTAATTCCTAAAAAGTATTTTCATTCCATTTAGATATATTTAGTTATGGCTATTGTTTTTTATGTGGCCAAGTTCTCACAATATACAGCAATGAGAATAAGACAGTACAGCTTTTGGGTATCAAGGATATAATAAAAAAAAAAAATAATCTAGTCCTTTGCAGGAAAGACTGACAGATATCAGAAGCAGCACACCCTTACCATTTGAATAAAAATTCGTAGGGTAAGTAGCAGCCAGGCGCGGCTAATAAAATAAATTTCATTTTTTGATCATCAGCAAGTATAACCACCTCTATAAAAGCAGAAGTTTTCACAGTTCGCTATTCTGGAGCATTCATGTGTGTGTTAACACAATGTCAGGAAGGAAAGGCATCGGCAGTGATTTTAGAGCAACAATTTCTCAGCTGTGTCTTAGTTCTACTGGGCACTTGCAGGCAGTGGGTAAAACAGTACCGTCTGGCCAGAGGAAAATATGCTGGCAAAATTGGTAAATATGCAGCTGAGAAAGGAGGAGAGTAAGAGGATGACACTGTGTAATAAAAGTCATGAAATTTGCCATGTTCCATATATATTATATATATATATATATATATATATATATATAATATATATATATATATATATATATATATATATAAAATTTGTGTTGAGGAAATTAACACAACATACAGTTGGGTCCATAAATATTTAGACAGAGGCAACTTTTTTTTATATTTGGTTCTGTTCATTACCACAAATAATTTTAAATGAAACAGCTCAGATGCAGTTGAACTGCAGACTTTGAGCTTTAATTCAGTGAGTTGAACAAAAACACTGCATAAAATGGGGAGGAACTAAAGCCTTTTTTTACACAATCACTTAATTTCAGGGGCTCAAAAGTAATTGGACAATTGACTCAAAGGCTATTTCATGGGCTGATGTGGGAAATTCCTTCGTTATGTCATTATCAATTAAGCAGATAAAAGGCCTGGAGTTGATTTTAGGGAGGGGTGCTTGTATGTGGAAGATTTTCCTGTAAACAGAAAACATGCAGTCAAAGGAGCTCTCCATGCAAGGGAAACAAGCCATCTTTAAGCTGCAAAAACAGAAAAAACCCATCCAAAAAATTGCTACAATATTAGGAGTGGCAAAATCTACAGTTTGGTACATCATCAGAAAGAAACAAACTCGGAAACGCCAAAAGACCTAGACATCCATGGAAGAGAAACCCCTTCACAACAGCCAACCAAGTGAACAACACTCTCCAGGAAGAACGCGTATCGATATCCAAGTCTACCCTTTCATACAGAGAAGACTGTATGAAAGTAAATACAGAGGATGCATTGCAAGATACAAGCCACTCATAAGCCTCAAGAATAGAAAAGCTAGAGTGGACTTTGCTCAAAAACATCTAAAAAAAAAGCCAGCACAGTTCTGGAAAAACATTCTTTGGACAGATGAAACCAAGATCAACCTTTACCAGAATGATGGCAAGAAAAAAGTATTGAGAAGGCATGGAACAGCTCTTGATCCAAAGCATACCACATCATCTGTAAAACATGGCGGAGGCAGTGTGATGGCTTGGGCGAGCATGGCTGCCAGTGGCACTGGGACACTATTGTTTATCAATGATGTGGCACATGACAGAAGCAGCCGAATTAATTCTTAGGTGTTCAGAGACATACTATCTGCTCAAATCCAGCTAAATGCAGTCAAATTGATTGGGAGGCATTTCATATTACAGATGGACAATGACCCAAAAGTGGATAATTCTTGAATGGCCAAGTCAGTCACCTGATCTGAACTCAATTTGAGCATGCATTTCACCTGTTGAAGACTAAACTTGGGACAGAAAGGCCCACAAACAGCAACTGAAAGCCACTGCAGTAAAGGCCTGGCAGAGCATTAAAAAGGAGGAAACCCAGCATCTGGTGATGTCCATGAGTTCAAGACACAGGCTCTCAAGTACAGGCTGTCATTGCCAGCAAAGGGTTTTCAACCAAGTATTGGAAATGAACATTTTATATTTAGCTTTTTTGAAATTAAGTGATTGTTTTAAAAAAAAGCTTTAGTTCCGCACATTTTTGTGCATTCTTTTTGTTTAACCCACTGAATTAAAGCTGAAAGTCTGCAGTTCATCTGCATCTGAATTGTTTCAATTATACCTAATTGTGGTAATGTACAAAACCAAAAGTAGAAAAAAGTTGTCTGTCTAAATATTTATGGACCTAACTGTATGCCTGCTGTTTCATAATACAAACTTTCAGGGAACATGTCTCCTTCCTTGGGCATAATTCCCTGAAAGTTAGTTCCATAAAAGCTTGCATTAGGAAATTTTTGGTTTTATAATCAGCAATTATATTCATTTTTACAATTTGATGTTGCTCTTTTGCTTCATTATGTAGTTATGTATATTCTTGTTACAGCCTGCAAGAGTTTGTAAAAGACTGTGGGGGATATGCAAAGAAAATTGTAAATGACCTCCTGGACCAGATAACAGAAGGAGATCATTCCAAAATTCTGTATCAGATAAAACAGGTGCATACTTTAGAGGCATTACTAAAAGAGTTTTTTGTTTCTGAATTTGGGAAGTTGAGAAAGGCTTTATATGCCCTAATGAGCTAGAGATATATTACAGATTTTTCATGAATTGAGTTAGTGAACAAAAACTGAGGTAACAATTGTGTTTATGTATCTGTATTGGATGGTTGTTGATTTACCACTATGCTAAACTATATTAAATACGACCACCTATAGTGAAGGATGAATTCAAAACCCTGTCATATTTATGCTGCCATCTTAGAGAGACTTACTTTTTCAAAAAGAGCCAATGGATAAAGTGAGGAAGAATCTGCAACCGAGACTTAGGTATTAGCCCCTTTGTGACAGCAAAATAATTTAAAAGTTCAATTTAAAAAAAAAAAACTTTTTCCGCTTTTGTCTGTTGTAACCAGTGATACCAGACAGTAAACTAAGGCTGCCCAAGCAATTGTATTTGCCTACTAGCAGTGACTTGAAGCTAAACATGAGAATTTTAACAGCTTAATATATTTGCTGTGTGTGGAAAAATGATCACTAAATAAAATAAGCAAGTGGCCAATTGCAATACAACTGCTATACAAAGCTGACAGGATTTCCAGTCTACAAATTTTGGGGGGAAAAAAAATATTTCTCTCTGTGTAGCTGTTAAATATTTGCCTACCTACCTGTCTGCTATTGCTACTAGGACAGTAAGTAAAAAGAAATCCTTTTAAAAGGGCCATTGGCAGTCCCTGCTCTCTCCCAATATTTTCCCATTTTAGGTGCACTTTAGGCTGCAGATAGCAGAAAGTTGTCGATTTATTGCTTTGAGATTTAGAGAACCATCTTTCTCCGATAGCATTACAACTTTGGTTTCCAAAAAATAGGTTTGAAATATTATTCTGACATTATCAAAGACTCTAAGTTATAATTTTAAAGCTTTTCCAGTAATATCATTTGTTAGTCATTTTTAATGTACCACATCCCTGTATATGACAATTGCCATTATTTATTACCCCACAAAAGGGTCTCTCAAGATAAACTGCTTCTATCCTCTCCTCCTGTATCACTGTCTGTATTAGTCTGTCATTTGCAATCCCTATTTAATTTACAGCGCTGCGTAATATGTTGGCGCTATATAAATCCTGTTTATTAATAATAATAATAATATTAGTTTGGACTCTTTTTCAAGTTTGTTTGTGTGGGTGCAAAATCCATATGGCCAATTTGTATATGTAGGTGCAAAATCAATTTGGCCAAAGATACAGCCAATAGTTTTGACTTGAGAGACCCATTGTGGGGTAATAAATGATTACAAACAATAGTAGATGATGATGATGCCAGCGTTGAGGAGTTTGGGGAAGCGACATTTGTCCTGAAGAAGCAGATCTAGTATCCGCGAAACACGTTGATTAATGTGCTGAGACCAAATAGTATGTTGTAAAACATGAATGGATGGACGTTATTTGTACAAATTTGAAACAATTAATGTTTTGTGAATATTTTGATATATGAAAATTGATATTGAGATTGTATTACTTAAAATGTAGTGTTAAATTATCCATTAGGTCCCAAAAATGTTTTACGGTTTTTGGATAAAATTATCATGGATTCGTAGACCTCATTTGCTTGGGTCTGTTTGTACAGTAAGAAAAATATTTGTCTGAAATTGGGACTAGTGTTCATTAGCTTTTTGTTTGTCAGAACTGTTTTTATCCCCATACAAGTCTAAGGGAATGCAAAACCTTCTTAAAATTTGTTAAATGTACTTTCCAATTTATTCTGATTGAATTGAGAACCTTCTTAAAAAGTATGCAGCTTTTTCAGCTTAAAGGCCATCAGCACTGGCCCATGCAAATCTGCCAATTGTTAAATCATGCTCAAGGTTAGATAGCCTAGACAAAGTTATTATTGTTAAATTGCACTGCTAATTGGTGGTTTGTTAAATCTAGAGAAGAAATGTTCCTGTGAGACCTCCAGATGACCTTAAAGTAAGTGTGTAGATTACCATATTGTTTCTTCTGTCTGGCATTAATTAGTAATAACATTGTGATTCATGAACAAACAATATTTAAAAAGTTTCATTTTAATTTTGTGTTAAAAAAAAAAACAACCTCTGTTATTTATTGAAGTGTTTTTATTAGAAAAAAAATCTTGCTGCTCCATTAGAACGTTTTTTTTTTTTTATTCAATTATTTTTTATTTATTATGTCTATACCAATGGTATTATTTTTATCATTGGTTTAGCTTTCTACATCAGTGTCATTTGACCTTGATAATTTGGGAGAACTCCTTAGAAATTACTTTTAGGGGAACCCCTGAAATTATGTCAGTATTCTTTTTTTGTAGTCTGATTGTCAGTATTTTTAAAGTCAAAAGTGGTACATTGTTTTGGAAATTAGTAGTTTAGTATTGTAGGACTGTAATTCTTAGGAATAACTCCCGGGTATGATAATGTTTGATACACAAATCATAAATTATAATATATTAAAGAAAAATTATAAATAGTAATTATAAAAATTAATGAAATAATATAATAACAATAAATTTAATTTAATCAAAAACACTGAAATTGGTCCAAACAAGGGTGCAATGTTATTAATAAATTAGTAGACACTGCATATTGGTCTAGTAGACATCCCGGCTATGGTAAATTTTGAAACATGGGACTGCACAACTTCCAAAGTCAAAATCAGGACAGTAGAACCTGGTTTCCTTTCTGACCTTCCTTCCACTGTCATCTCTCTTCGAGCAACAAACCACGCACATCCTTGAAGTAACTGCAACAGTACGACGTCCAGGTCTATTCACAGCCATTGATGGTGTTTGGTGGTTCATGACAATACATTCCAAATGAAGTCATAATGGTTTACAGGCCTGTCACTCTTGTGTTTGAAGAGAATGTAGACATTCCACAAGCATTCCTCAAAAAGATGCCTGAAGATCTTCTTGTAGGATTTATTTTGCTGTTTCCTCATTGCTGGTTAGAATGTCATTGCTTGATCAGCTCTGTCGACACCTCCAATGGTGTTATTGTAGTCTATCACTACTTGTGGCTTCAATAATTCTTTCCCACCTTTTGTTCGCGTCATAACAGTGGAGGCATTATGGACTGTACTCATTAGGCACACATCTTTCTTGTCACGCCATCGCAGGGCCATCATTTTGCCTTTCTGCCAGGCAACCATTTCTCCTGTCTTCATCTTCCTTTTTGCAAACCTTGATGGCATGTTGCGCCAGTTAGCCCTAACGGTTCCATACGTATCTGTTTTGTGTCGCAGAAGAAACTCATAACGTTCAGAAGTATAAAAGTTGTCGTTTGTGACACAATAGCCCTGATTTAGCAATGGCTTAATGAGTGAGAGAACAGAAGATGTTGCCATTCCATAGTGGATTGAATTGTGTTCCTTTTCCAGTGTATAGGACTGAATTCCAAATGTAGCCAGTTGACGAATCGCACAGCATGTAAGATTTTATGCCAAATCGTGCTTTCTTTGATGCAATGTATTGCACCCAGCTGAGCCTCCCTATGTAGGCCATTAGACTATGCTGATGTCTCTTTCTGGTACATAAGTGTAAATATTTCATGATCTAGGTAAATCTGTACTCTGACATGACTGTGCCAAAGAATAGAGTGGCAAGTATTTTATTAGTAGACCAATACCACTTCTGCACCACTTGCCCACCACTCCCTGAAGTACCACTAAGCCAAATGTCATCTTTGGTCACTGGTTCCCACTTTCTGCCTTTTTGCAAACCTCAGGTGTGGAGCAGCTAATTGTTGGTCAGCGTACCCGTTTGTCTCAACAAATATTTTTTCAATAACCTCATCAGTCAGAAACAATTGTAGGTATGCCAAGGGGTCATCGCGTTCAGCATCTATTTTCATACCAGGTGCTCCAGTAAATGGGAATCTTGGGGGCACTACCTGAGCCTTAGCATGGTCAATGCAGCACCAAGTTTGCACATCACTGACCTCAAGCTCAGATTCATCGCTGTGTTCACTTTCACTGTCTGATGACAAGTTTCCTGGTGAATCATTATCCCTTGATTCCACAAGTGATTCTAAATCACTTTCGCTGTTTTCTAGTTGTTCGAAAACAGCTTTTGGGTTGGCGAGACGCCTATTGGAAGCCATGGATGTGGTCAAGTTTCCAGTAAGAAGTCAGTGACGTACAATGTCAGAGACAAGTGTTTAAATGAGGAAAAGTTCAGGCAAAGGTCAGGCCAGGGTCAGGGCTGGTAGTGGACAAACAGTAAATCAGGGCACTGGACAAAGCTGTTGGGTGCACTAATAGATAAATGTTTAGATTTATTATTTGTATTTTTTTTAACTGTTTCTCTGTGATTAATGTGTTAAACGCAGATTACAATGGGGTTACCACTTTTAGTACAAAAAATTCACTCCTAGCCACACTCGGTAATACCCCCAGAGGGGTTAAACTGACTTAGAAGTCACAAATTGCTCATTACTTAAGTAACCCCTAGCAACCTCTGCATGAACCCTAGAGTTCCATAAAAGCCTGGTTGAGGAACACTTTTCTGGATGTTGTTACCATATAATCTCTGCATATAAGATATCAGTACAATGTTAAAGCTGTTGCTATGAAAAATTCCCTGTATTTTTTTTTCTTCAGATTGGGGAATCCCATGGCAGCAATTCTGTTCTTGATTTTATATCCATGAAATCGTTTTCTGATGTATCTCTTGAAATGTCCATGCTTAATTCATTTGGTATGTATAAATAAATATTTATAGGTCTTCGATTTTGTCTTCTGCAGTGCTGCTCTAAATAACAAAGGAAAATATACTGAAAGAAATGCAAACATTCATGATTTGTCTGCCTGTCTCTGGTCTCAATACAAATGCAAGATTGTATCTCAGATTGTGAGCTATTTGGGGCAGGGTCCTCTCCTCCTCCCGTGTCACTTTCTCTATCTGTTTGTCATTTGTAACCCCCATTTATTGTACAGCGCTGTGTAAAATGTTGGCGCTATATAAATACTGTATAATAATTAAATAGTCCTAGGAAAGTCATTATTTCTAATTTGCAAACTTGTTTTGGGTCCTTGACACAAAGTATTAAAGTCTTCGGATTCACCTTCTTTAACAAACACTCTTCACAATAGTAAAAATAATGATTAGGTAACACTTTTTGCCCCAAAAGTTTAAAATAAGTCATATACATGTCATATACTTTGAAAAAGAATGTAATGTCAAAAAAAAGCACTATTGGTATTGCCTTTCCATTTAAAGGTATAGCATGACATGTATGTATTTTGAATTCGCTGATGGAAAAGGGACTATTCGAATGGGGTGTCACTTTGATAGGGTTGATAAGCCTAAGCATTATGTGTGAAGTAGAATCCCTAGTTTAAAAACAGAGTTGGTAACAACTATTCACAGAATTTTAACTCTGAAATCTAAGAAGATATAAAACACACAAATAAATAGTTATGCAGTAATTAATACATCATTGATTCATATTTTTTAATGCAAGCAATGTAAGTGAGTTTGGTCTGCTATTACCTTCTTGCCTTCTCGCAAGGTGTACCAGTATCCAAGTGCAATACTGTGTCAGTCCATGCCCTAGTAGTGTGTGTGTGTGTGTGTGTGTTTCTAAACATAAATACAAATTTTTAGAAAACTAGTATTTTCTATTTTATTTATTTTTAACTACTAGGAAAAGTAAAGAAAGAGCTAGACCATGAAGATGGAAATCCTAACTTGGAGGATACAGCTAAACTCTTGCCTGACTTCCATGATGTACATAATGATAGAGTTGGATCTCGTCCATCCTCAAACATAAGTTCTTTATCCAACAACTCGGAAAGAGATCATCATCATCTTGGTGAGTCGTTTATTTTAACAGGAGTGAACAGCAAAATGAGAGTAAGAGTTTGATATTTAAAACTTTGAGAATGGTAAAAAGGCATCTAATATTATGTTTGGCATCATGCTTGCATGCACAGTTTTCTTACAAAGTTTCCTACCTGGAGATCCTTTACTTTCTGTTCCATGCTGATATAACTAAGCCATGGCCTCACTATTATTCAGATGGCTAATTGGGTTGCTTGACAGGTCTATCTGATAGTTGTTGTATGAATTTGTGGTTCTCCTTATCTGTTTGCATAAACTGAATTTGCCTATTCTTGAAGGGGATTATGTCAGGGCAGGATCCAGCAGGCCTTTGCTGTGAGGTAAATGGACCCACTAAGGCAAACTCTGGTAGAGACCGAAAGTATGGAACTTGAAAATGTTGTGTAAACTTTTGGCCTGAAGATAGCATTAGTTAAAATAAATGAGACCGAAAGAGGAAGTTCTTGTGGTGCTTCATTAACTATATCTGAGCAGCATTAGCTTACAAACCTTAACTTAAAGATTGTTACTTCAGATCTAAATATACATGTCGATTTACACAAATTGAAATGTATTGCCTTCCTTACACTATTACAATACATTAAATTATAACCCCTGTATCATGTTTTTTTTTTTTGTTTTTTTTTTTAAGGTAGCCCATCTCGTCTCAGTGTTGGAGAGCAACAAGACATTCCAGACCCTTATGAATTCCTTCAGTCCCCAGAACCTGATAACCCTAATTAAAAGTGTTTTTTTTTTCCTGTTGAATGTATGTTGTCATTTATGTGCTAGTTGACAAAGTGACAATATGTGTAATACAAACTTTATGTGGGATTTCCTAAACATTTATTAGTGGTAAAATAAAGCTCAATTGCACCACCACTTGTACAAAATATAGAAAATAGAGTGAAATGTAACTTTTTTTTTTTTTTACCGCTCTGGTCTTTTTTCAGGAATCACTGTAAATCGCTCATTTGACAAACTGTTTTAATTAAAGAAAATGTTTGTGGATATAACTACAATTGTCGCTATTCTTGTTCTAGTAAAACCACAAACTCAAGAGACGGACGTGAAGGAAAAAAAAAGATGGCAGGAACAGACCATTCAAATTGTTCAAAGGACAATGTATACAATAATGTCTATAAGGCATTTAGTACTAAGTTGCAGTAGCTATCATGTTGATATTTCATAAAGCATTTACTTGCTGCACTTTCGTCTTTTAGGAATTTTCTGCTTCAACCATTATGAAGCAGTTTTTGAAGTTTTATTTGTGCAAAATGTGGACATGTGTTAATTGTGGAACAATACAAAGAGATGTGCCAAAAAATCTTAAATCTTAATAAGGTATAAACCTATCACTATAGCAATGGTAAATATATTTAACAGAGAATATCAGTCCTTGATCACTTCAGCTTTACAAGAAGATATTATATATAGAGAGCTTTTAGAATTTTTGAATGCCATATATCCAAAAATTCCCACCTTTTATGCGCTACCTAAAGTGCACGAAGATGCGCATAATCCCCGGCGTAGACCAACTATTTCCGGAATAGATAGTATTACTGCAAATGCCAGCAAATATGTGGATAGAATATTAAGACCGCTTGTATACAGTCTACCATCCTTTTTGAAAGATACCCCTGAACTTTTAAAAGTAATTGATGGAATAAATGTACCTGTAGATACGATTCTGGTAGGTATAGGTATTGAAGCGTTATATTCTAGCATACTGCATACTAAAGGATTAGAGACCGGAAGGCCCTTCCTTATGGAAAGAAGTATCAATCTAACAAGAAAATTCTTTTTTGATATCTTTACTTGAACAAATACTTATGAAAAATGTTTTTACATTTGATGAACAAATCTACCTGCAGGTATAGGGGGTGGCTATGGTGACCAATTGTGTCCCTACATATGCCATCCTGTACCTGGGGGGATGGGAGAAAGATGTTTTTTTTCAGGAAAGGCCATGTACCTCAGCTACATTTAATTGTAGCAGGGGTACATAGATGACGTGTTCATGTTATGAACTGGCACAGAAAAACAACCTGAGGAATTCATGGAAAAACTAGGAGAGAACAGCTCTAACCTCAAACTTACATATCAGAAAAGTACCTCAAGCTTACCATTTTTGGATATGGAGGTAATCAATGAGGAACAATTCTTGACATCTAAATTATATAGGAAACCCACAGCGGGGAATACGATTTTGTCACCAAGTAGTGCACATCCCAAGCATTTAATAATGAACATACCCTATTCACAATACTTAAAAATATGCAGAAATTGTTTGGATGAAAATGAGTTTGAACGACCAGCCTTAGAATTACGGGATTGACTTTTAGAAAGGGGATACAGTTGTAAACTACTAAAAAGCATGTAACAGAAAGTCAAGGGAATCACAAGAATGGAAACTATAGATCTAATCATTAACAAAAAAAAAATGATAATCAATTAAGAATTGTTACACAATATTAAGATCAACATAAGGAACTACGTGAAATCTGTAAAAAAAAATTTTGCTCATTATTGACATCTGATCCTATGATCAGAGAAGGCCCTAAGAAGGAGCGGGTACTGCATTGGTAACTGGCATCTAGAGCTGGGTGTAGTGCATCATCAATGCCACCCAGAAGTGTGTAATACAAATATAGTGAATGGAGTACTGTCAGGTGGTGGCAGCAGCAGCAGGAGGAGGGAGTGGGCCCTGAGATGCAGCGTGGACCGCATTAGTAACTGACATCTAGAGCTGGGTGTAGTGCATCATCAATGCCACCCAGAAGTGTGTAATACAAATATAGTGAATGGAGTACTGTCAGGTGGCGGCAGCAGCAGCAGGAGGAGGGAGTGGGCCCTGAGATGCAGCGTGGACCGCATTAGTAACTGATATCTAGAGCTGGGTGTAGTGCATCGTCAATGCCACTCAGAACTGTGTAATTCAATTATAGTGAATAGATTACTGACAGACGGCAGCAACAGCAGGAGGAGGCGGTGGGCCCTGAGACGGAGCGTTGACTGCATTGGTAACTGCCATCTAGAGCTGGGTGTAAAGCATCATCAATGCCTCCCAGAAGTGTGTAATACAATTATAGTGAATAGATTACGGACAGGGGTCAGCAGCAGGAGAAGGCAGTGGGCCCTAAGACGCAGTGTGGACCACATTGGTAACTGGCATCTAGAGCTGGGTGTAGTGCATCGACAATGCCACCCAGAAGTGTGTAATACAATTATAGTGAATGGAGTACTGTCAGGCGGCAGCAGGAGGAGGCAGTAGGCCCTGAAACGCAGCGTGGACCACATTGGTAACTGGCATCTAGAGCTGGGTGTAGTGCAACGTCAATGCCACCCAGAAGTGTGTAATTCAATTATAGTGAATAGAGTACTGACAGGCGGCAGCAGCAGGAGGAAGCGGTGGGCCCTGAAAAGGAGTGTGGACCGCATTAGTACCTGTCATCTAGAGCTGGGTGTAGTGCATCGACAATGCCACCCAAAAGTGTGTAATACAAATATCTAAAATTTGTGATTAAACGTAGGAGGGCTAGACCAAGATGTTTTGAGCTCCAGCACTGTTGCTGTGGTCTGTGGTGCTGGAAGCAGTAGGAAGGTGGACAATCTTGCTAGTTTGCATGAAGTGGATATTGCTAGTTTGCATGAAGTGGATGACATGAATATCAACCCTCAATCATACAATACTTAGCTGAAAATTAGGCAGAGGTAATGGTACCTATCAGTGTGGCAGTACTGGGGGTTTTCATCTGCAGTTTGTTGGCCTTCCGGAAGCAGCAGAAATGTAAAGTATATTGCTAGCTGGCACAATGGCAAGCATGACATTGACGATGAATGCCACCCTTGTACGTTGCGATAATTAGAGGAAAAATTTAACTGAGGCAGGCTCAGCTGACAGGGTGTTAGTGATAGCCAGCCACAGACTCCGCACAAGAGCAGTGTGGGTTCACAGAGGCATCTTGGTTGGCCAGTAAGTCCTCGTGTCAGTTAATCAGTGACATCTGCATTGGGGGTATGATAGTTGTTAGTAAACCCACCTTTCATTAATGGCATCACTACTGTCAGGACAGGCATCCTCCTCATAACTGCTGTAGTCAACAACACCACCACCACCACCACCAGCCAGAAAAGAGCCAACATAATCGTGCACCATGTGATCCATCCATTCTCGATTGTTATGTCATTTGTTTGAGGTGGCCACATCAGGTTTCACCAGGCATCCAGAAAATCTCCCCTGCCTTGGCCTAAACTTTTGGATGTGTGCGGCCTGCTGCCACCACTGCTGCTGGTGCCGCTACAGGAGGATATGGTGGAGGCAGTGTCCGCCTGAGCTCCCTGTGTGGAATATAGTGCGTGGAACTCCTCACACAGCCGGTCGAATTGTAGTCTGCTCAGGCAGGCCAACTTTTCTTTCCCTTGCGCCGGGATGGGTAGAAAGTGTGACATTTTGTCTTTGTAGCTGTGATCCAGAAGGGTGGCTAGCCAGTAATCATCCCGTTTTTTGATGCTGCAAATGCGGTGGTCCCTCCATAGGCATTGCAACATGTGGACACACATATGAAAGAGGGGTTCCCTGGGCTCATCCTCCTGCAGCAGTTCCTGTTGTTCCGTCATCCGCACAATGCATGGGGCGTAACAGAACAAATGCGGTTTGGACGGGTCTTGTCCAGCAGCCCCAACATGGTCCCCCACATCATCAAAACCATCTTCCTCCTCCTCCTGGAACTCCTGATGCTGACCAGTGTCCCTTCTCCTCCTGATGCTGGCTGTGCGCCATGGGGTGTAATGTCACCCTCATCTTCCTCCCTGCTTTCTTCCCCTCCTCTCCCATCGCCACTTTCCATCAGGCCACACAGGGTATTATCAAGCAGAAAGATGATGGGTATGACATCGTTCCAGCCCGACCGCTCCCGACTCGCAACGTTTTTGACCTACTCAAAGAGGGTCAGTATCTTGCACAGCGTCTCCATCTGCAGCCACTGGTCACTGGTAAAATAGCTCAGTTGTGTGGCTGTACCATGGGCCCCGCTGCCTCCATGCACTACGCTGACCAAGTAATGGCGGATGGCTATCTTTTGCTCACACAGACGCTGGAGCATGTGCAGGGTGGAGTTCCATCTAGTCACAGTATCACAAATCAGCCTATGCCGTGGCAGCCTCTGTTGGTGCTGGATCTTGCTAAGCGCCAGGGCGGGAGTAGGGAATCGGTGGACATGGCAGATGGAGCCAGCCTGTCTCAGTAAGTCCTCCAGTCCTGGGTACGTGCAGAGGAACTTCTGCACCACCAGGTTCAGTACGTGGGCAAAGCAGGGTACATTATGTTATGCAGCCCATGCGCAGTGCGGCCACAAGTTTGGCTCCGATGTCACACACTACGTTGCCTGTTGTGAGCCAGGAGGGCGTCAGCCAAGCTATAACCTGTCTGTGCAAAGCGGACAAGAGTTCTCTGGTGGTGTGACTTTTCTCCCCCAAGGACACCAGTTTCAGCACTTCCTGGCAACGCATGTGCTTGAGGGAGCCGTAGTGGCGTGCCCGCTTAACCACAGTGTCCTCCACTGCTAGCCTTTCAGGAGGAGTGTCGAAAAGAGAGGGGTTTACGGTAGAAGGAATGGAGTAGGAGAAATAAGAGGACTGGGGTGGCCCATGCTTTCCCACCACACCCCTCGGCGGGGGTACCAGGTGCTGTAATGCCTCTTGCAGACTACTGCCCACTGAGCTATGCAAAGCCACCCATTGAGGGGTGAAGGACAGGTAGCATCCCACTCCGTGCCTGGTTGTCCAGCTGTCCATGGTGACATAGATTTGGCTAGACACCGAGATTGTCAATGCCCGGTAGAGGTTATCCATTACATGTGCATGTAAACTGGGTACAGGTGTGCGGGAGAAGTAATGCTTGCTTGGTATATTCCACCGCCGCTCAGCACAGGCCATCAGGTTACGGAGGGGAGCTGAGTACACAATGCTGTGCTGCAGTAGCTGCAAGGCCAATAGTTTGCCTAGACCCGAATTGAGTTCAATGACTCTTTTGTTAGTTTGTCCCATAGCCTGATGCTTTGCACAGAACTCCAGTAGAGTAGGCTGAAGGGACTGGGAGCTAGGGGAGCTGAAGGGTTCACTGAAGTACCCATCTTGCAGCAACAAACGTCGTCTAATGCCATGAAACCTGCAGCCAGAAGCTAATACTTCATCGCTAGAAGTCTGGCTGGCACCAACCTCCTGAGACATAGTAGCAATGACAGTTGGAGGTGGAGAAGTAGTCAATGGAGGTGGAAGAAGAGAGGATGACATGGTTGCACCTCCTTCACGCACCGGTGGTTCCCAGGTGACATCACGGTCATCATCATCCTCATTTTCATCTAAGCCATCCTCTGCAAATGCACCCACTGATCCAGAACCCTCACCCAGCAAGTCCTGACCACACTCTCCAAAGGTCTCAAAGTTTGCCCCCTGCTCTGACCTTTGCACTGACAGACCATCAGACTGTTCATCAAACAACATAGGAGAGTCATCGGGAGGTACAGGCACATTAGCTACACTAACATCTGTGTTTGCACCTGTCATGGCTGGTTCCTGCTGTTGCTGCTGCAGCAGAGGAGCCTGCTGCACTTGAGGCCCCTGAGACCCAGTCCACAATCCTCTCCTTATGACGTGGCTGTATGATTGTATTCCGCCCTCTCAATACATATACCAGCGTACTGGTGTTCCGCACACATCTCAGACCTTTTTGAAAACCTGTGCTGCTGCCTCCAACAGTTTGCTGCTTCTGCTGTCCTACAGTGGCGGACTCCCAGGGAGTATGCCCCCTGTCAGATGTGGCAGGTTGCCCAAGGCCACGCCTTCCCTGGGTCTATCTCTCATCTTTTACTTATTCGGGCAAAATTTCACCTGTACCAAATGATTTCTTTGGTAAATAGGAACAGGTATCAAACACTAAAATATCTGTATTTATTTTAAAGTACCACAAAAATTTCACTGTACAAAACGGTCTTCTTTTTAAATAGGAACGGGTATCAAATACTAAAATATCTGTATTTATTTTAAAGTAGAACAGAAATTTCACTGTACCAAACGGTCTTCTTTGGTAAATAGGAACAGGTATCAAACACTAAAATATCTGTCTTTATTTTACAGTAGGCCAGAAATTTCACTGTACCAAACAGTCTTCTTTGGTAAATAAGAACAGGTATCAAACACTTAAATATCTGTATTTATTTTAAAGTAGGAAAAAAATGTCACTGTACCAAACGGTCTTCTTTGGTAAATAGGCACAGGTATCAAACACTAAAATATCTGTATTTTTTTAAAGTAGGCCAGAAATTTCACTGTACCCATCTCCTTTGGTAAATAGTAACAGGTATCAAACACTCAAATATTTGTATTTACTTTACAGTAGGACAGAAATTTAACTGTACAAAATGGTCTTCTTTGGTAAATAGGAACAGCAATTGATTTTAATTAGCTTTAGTGAATGTACAGTGTGAAAAAACATGACTAACAGTGTCTTCACTAATACACAATATAGATTACACTAAATGTGCTGACTGCTGACAAATTAACAAAACTTACTAGCTATGTGTGGCACTACAAGTAGCAGCAACCACAATTGTACCTTCAGTGCATGTGCAGTCAGTGAACAGCACCTAAGAGTGTATTACACACAATATAACTTTCACTAAATGTACTGACTGCTGACAATTTTCACAAAACTAAATAGCTAGTAGCTCATGCAAAAGTAAATGCCCTATAAAACACTGAAATATGCAGTAAACAAAATTTTGACACGTTGGTACAAGACCCC
This sequence comes from Pyxicephalus adspersus, assembly GCF_032062135.1. Taxonomy (NCBI): domain Eukaryota; kingdom Metazoa; phylum Chordata; class Amphibia; order Anura; family Pyxicephalidae; genus Pyxicephalus; species Pyxicephalus adspersus. The sequence goes on along the minus strand of NC_092862.1, from coordinate 87,053,112 downwards.
TAATAAATTGCACATTGTATTTCCTGCTGTACAAGATGTATGTTGGAGGTGTGGGAATCATAGAGGCACAATGCTGCATGTTTTCTGGTCGTGCCCACGGTTACCTGGGTTTTGGCAGGGGGTGAGGAAGGTATGCCAGGATTTGGCGGTGAAAACAATACCTGGCAACCCAGAATTCTTCCTTCTCCACCTTAACGATTGGCCCCAGAAGGCCTATGACAAACCTGTGGTAACATTTTTGGTAAATGCTGCCGGAGCCTGCATTCCGGGTTTGTGGGGAAAGCCCACAGGCCCATCTATGGGTAGGTGGATATGTAAAGTGAATGAGATTAGGTTGATGGAGGATTTAACTGCCGACCTATATAATCGTAGTGGGTCACCCTGGCTAATGTTCCAGGGATCAGATGAGTATAAAAACATGTTGGGAGAGCAGACTGGAGGGACTGGTAAACCGATGGGCTTTTCCCAATATTCCATCTAAAGGGTTCCAAGAGGAATGGGAGATGATTGTCGGGAGGGAAGGGTTTTGTGATGTTATTTGACTTTTTCAGGTAAATGGCAGTTATTGATTTTTTTTTTTTTGCCATGGATAATTTCTGTTGTTGAAATGCGAGGGTTCTATTCTCTTTGTTACAGTGTTTTGCTTTGTTCTGTTTGTATGTTTGTATGTCTTATTGATGTTTGGTACAATTTGTACCAGACCAACACCAACACCTTTTTTTTTTTTTGATTGTATTAATGTGATTGCGGTTTGTTATGTCTGTTTATGGTATGAAAATACAAAATTAATAAAAAAAAATGTTAAAAAAAAGAAACATAAAACTAAGCAAATGGTGGTATGCGCGTACTTATGCGCTTTTGGGCAGGGTAAAAAAAAATCTTATTTACATGGGAGTATAGATTCACATACCATACGCGTAAGTGCAAATGTATAGCTTACGCACGCTTTCCACTAGGTGGAAGTGAAAACGAAAGTTTCAAATTTGCGTTATCAACATGCCATGCCCTTTGTTTGTAGAGAGAGACCTGCGCTATATTGTTCAGGTATGTTTATTTACTTTTTTGGGGGACGTTTTCTTTTTAGTTACATGAGCATACATGTATGTCCATGAATACATATATGTCCATGCATGCACATTTAAATTTGTGTTAGGCTGCTTCTCATATTCATCAGCCTAACAACTCACTGTCTTTAATCCTTTAGATGTCCTAAACCTTTGTTTGTAAAGACTTTTGAGGGTACCCCGAGGACCCTACTAGCTACTACTAAACCACACTTCTTATAGGCTGTTGCTGTTTCAAAAGAAAGTGTATCTAGGAGGCCAAAAGCAATAAGATACATTTCTGCCCCCCCTGGGCCACTTAGCTAGCAAGCAGAATTGGGGTGTTGTCCCTAAATTTATATCTACATTTCAAGGAACCACAATTTATTGGGAATTATAAGGTGGATAAACCAGAAAATGTAGGTTCAAATGGGGAACACTTGCTCCTTGCTATGTAAGTGGGCCTGGGGGTCGACTTTTTCAATTAAGAACTCCTAGGCACACTTGCTTTGGAAAATGCATTCCCAATGTGGAATTTTCAATAGTGTTTTAAATTGGGATCCCCATATCTTCAAATGCTTAAAATCTGGTGGGCTGAGATTTTGGAGATATTTTGGGACTAATATCTATTAGGGTCCTCTTCGCTTGTACACACAGTTGTAAGGCTGCAGAATATGACATGCAGCATTCCCACACACAGCTAGCACACTGTGCCGATGATGTCATTACACATGTCCACAGAGTGGACATAATTTCCCAGGTATTTTATTTTTAGATGGAAGCCACAGCTATAGAATAGGGGAGGGACAGTCTGTGTCGCCATCTCATTCTAGCTGCGCTGTTCTCACTGCCCAGATCTTATCAGCAGCTGGAATCCCCTGCATGGATGACAGCTGAGAATGGAGCAGCCTCTCTATTGTGCTTTCAATGGATGAGAGCTGAAGGTGAGATAGGTGGGTAGAGGTGGCATGGCAGCTGTGCACTCCACCCCCCTAAAGATGGCTGTTGACAGCTATGTACATGCACATATTTAGATGTGTGTGTGTGTATATATATACGATTAAGAAAAATCTTCATGATTCTACCACACTAAGCTCAATCCTAGGTAGATCATTTGAAGAGCACTAATTAGCCTCCTATCTATTACGCCAGCCAGGAAATTATCTTTGTCCGGAGGACAGTGGAAGCCTTCTGGGAGAATGTCCTCTGGATAGATGACACCACAATACAGATTTTTGGGAAGGACCCTTCAACGGTCTCAAATAGATAGTGTGTTTTGTATTTCTCCCCTTTATGGTTGTTTTTTCTGGGGGGGGGGGGGGGGGGGG
>NC_092862.1:87031443-87050734 GCF_032062135.1 Pyxicephalus adspersus | reverse complement strand
GCAAAACAGAAGGATAAATACAAGGGACTAGGCCTTCAAAGACTAGGGAGAAGGAAACGGTCACCCCCTACAGACACCCTAACCTAGCCCTTACTCCTGACAGTATAAATATCCCCTGGAGGTGGGAATATTCATACACTTGAACCTAGGCCCTAGTAGCCCTGAATTGCCCTAGGAATAGTTACTGGGCTTGAGACTACTGGTTCCTTCCCTGATGAAAGAACCAGTGTCTCCCTGAGGCCTAGTAACAACAAAAGAACAACAATACACCAAAAGTAGATCAACCTATCTTAAATAGCAAATGGAGGAGCAGGAACCCTGAAGAGGACAACACACCAGCTCTACACATCCCAGAAGTGAATATCAACCGCATAGCATGAAGTGTCAGGCCAGACTAAATGGAGGAGCAGTAGCAGTATGACCACCAGCAGCAGCTGATACAAGAGGTGTGGTCGTTACAAACAACAACACAGAAACGAGTAAAAACAAAGAGACTGTCAGATAACCTCACGTGTAGCTTGTCTTACAGATCTTCTAACCTCAGTCACGGAAGGGACCGTGACAATATTTTTCACCTTGATTGTATGTATGTCTGGCACTTATGCTTCCCTCAAACTAAAACAGGATGAAGAGAGTTTGCATCTAGGAGCCCAAATATTTTGTTTTTAATTTTGTAGCTATGGTTTAGCTTTGTGTGGTTGAATTCTGAAGATTCTTAATAATAGCATACACATACATATCTACACACATTAGTAACAGTTCCCAATTGCTAACAAACTATGTCAATTTGCACCAGAAAATCAATCAATCAGTAATCTATATTTTTGGGCGTTTAAGAGATGTTTGATTGTTGTAAAAATGAATAACATTTTGTTTATCTTTTTTTTTAGACAATGCTTACGCGGCGGTATGATCAGCAGCCATCCATTTATGCCAAGTGCCGGATTGTGGAGAGGCTGGCAGACAGGCAATAGATCCCTGCAGGTACGCAGCCAACATTGAGCCAAATCCAGCATGTTTGGAGCGACCTAAAGCGTAGGAGACCGGAATTCCTCCGCAAAGTGGGGGTCCACATCATGTCTGGTAAGTATTGAATTTTGTCTTCTACTCTTGTTAAGGTGTTTTAGAATGTTCTTGGGTTGTGGAAAGTAGTATTGTCTGCCCTTAGAACTGTTTGTTTATCACTTTCTAGATTTTATTACCCTTATTAATTTTGAATGTTTGTGTGTTTTCTTTTGTTTTTGTATTACAGCCAACTCTCCATCACGCCGGTGGCGGTTGCTGATTGTAGTGCGCCCATCCAGCTGGTTGGCCATCGCACAGGACTTAGAGGAGGGGTCGTCAGCTGCGGAGGAGGGCCCTGTTGCAGAGGAGGAGGCCAAGGGCATTGCCTGTGCGGTTACCTTCCAATCATCTTTTGGTCAAAATGTTTTTCGAAAACACATTCACACACTACTTTTATCATTTTTACTTACAAATCCAAAGATTGACCATGATTTCACGTAGCTTCCAGTCATTAATCCTGCATCAAATAAAGGTTCTTTCTAGGTTGCTGGCTAGCATGAATTAAAATAGACATGAGTTGTTCAGTTGTACCCTACTGGCAAATGTTTAAGCCCAATTTTTGGACATAGGCCAAAAGTATCATTTAGAAGTTAGTAAGCATTAATCTGTTATCCTTGACTAAATTTACAAAAATCTACTTTAGTCCGGCCCACCTACTTTTACTTCCGGTGTTTATTTTTCATCTACAGCTATTGGAGTGACCATGTCACCATCTCCTCCAGAGGACACAAGTTCCTCATCTGAATGTCAGTATTTCCATATTTTATATATTTTGAACATTCCTTTAGGACCATGAATATAAACTAGAATATAGTTTGTTAGGCCTAGCTCCAATAAGTATCATTATGAGTGTATGACTAGCTTTATGTCTAGGCAGCTTTTAACAGAAGCCAAAGGTTAAATGTCATTTAGCCAAGTTTGTCCCATGTGAAAACCCACAACCTTAATTGACAACAAACTGTATAGCTAGCTTGGCCCCAGGAATCAGCTTTCTTTTTTGTTTTACTCGGTGTAAACATAAAAACAGTCCTAACTTGATGAGGTTTACCTTGCATTCTTTATCACTGTGCAATTTAACAACTAGCTGTATATGATACTATTACATTCGCTTGGTACTTACCTCTCTAATTTTTTTTTGTCTCCTTCCACATACACAGCCAGTTCAAGATCGATGGAGGAAGCCAGCCCTGAGGAGGTTCCATCCCCACCACAGCGACAGTGCAGGCATCCTCCTGGTTAGTTTCTAATTTAATTTTTTTGGTTTTTACAAGGACAGTACTTTTCTTAATTGTTATTTCACAAACTCTTCAGGTTAATATACTGTATTCTTTGTTTTTTCTTCACCCACCAGGAAGTAGACAGGATAGGACGAGATTGGCTTCACAGGAGGATGTCAGCCATGCAGCGTCGGCAGAGGATGGCCCCTCCTCGGGGAATGCCCAAGCACTACAGGTTTTAAAACCAAAAAAAAAAATGTACATATGTTTTTAAAACTTTTTAATATTCATATTTATTTATTTATTTTGTCCTAAAAAGTTTAGTTAGGGGGCAGAATTTAAAAAAAAAAAACTTTTTATTTTTCTTTATTGGTTTCAAACAAAACACAAAGTCACACATTTAAAAACATCCCCACAGGCTTTCCTTCACATCCTTAGTTCTCTTTTACAAAACAAAAACATTCCTGAAAAATTAGTTTTTACATAATAGTTTTTTGAACTGTAAAATATCTCACATGCTCCTATCCTACAACAACCTGTTTTGAAGCTTGGAAGAGTTGACACTATTCATGCTTCCTCTCTGGTCATCTCTTCCAGACTTCCATGTAACCTTAAAATAACATACTTGGGTATGATAGGTATGTCCTCTTCAAACTAAATGTGATTGCAACATCATTCAACAATTAATTTTGCATACAATACACAGCTGAACGCATTAGTACAGAAGTGCCCACACTTTTTTGGCTTGCAAGCTACTTTCAAAATGATCAAGTCAAAATGATCTACCAACAATAAAAATGCTAAACATATATTTCTTTACATATATACCGAATATACTTTATATTAAAAATATATATTGTTTACCTTGCATAACAGCATCAACATTATTATTATTATTATTATTATTATTATTAATAATAATAATAATAATATTAATAATAAACAGGATTTATATAGGGCCAACATATTACGCAGCGCTGTACAATTAAATAGAGGTGGCAAATGTAAAAAAAAAAGAATACAGACAGTGACACTGGAGGAAAGGACCCTGCCCCGAAGAGCTTACAATTTAGTAGGTGGGGGAATTATATAAAAGATACGCTATCTAGAACAATTATATAGCAATTATTTTGCTAATAATGTTAGATTTGTTGAAGTAAATAATAAAACATTAACGTGAACCTTGGGAGTAAAGGACACCCAGGCACATCACACCAGTGACTATCTTCAGAAGTTAGTGGAGGATGTTCTAGAAGATTTTGAAATTAAAAAGAACATATTCTATGTATTGTGACAGATAATGCTTTTAATATTAAGAGCACAATTGGGAAAATGAATAACGTACATAAAGAATGTGACAGACAGATATTAAAGGAGGACAGCGTTGTGCTGTTCATACTCTGCAACTTGCAATAGGAGATGGATTGAAAGATTGGCAAATTGAGGCAAGTAACTGTTGCAGCCAAGTGCAGGAAAAAGAGCCATTTTGGATCGAACAACACGCTGGGGATGGTACAGCGTTTGCTTTTCATTGTCCAGTTCTTTCTTGAAGAACTGGACAATGAAAATGTTTTATTAACCCCCCTAGTGGTCTGATTCTGGCTGTATTTCCATGCAAAAAGCCGTACAATTTTTTGCATGGAAATTTATTTTACATTTTAGACCTATAATTCTTAGGCATAACTCACCGACACATGTATAATAGTTAATAAATTTAAAAAATGTAATAAACTTAAAAAAACCTCAAAAATATGTAAAAAAAATATAAAATAATGTAATATAAGTGTACAGCAGCATATATAATATATATATATATATATATATATATATAATTATATATATTATATGAATATGTCTTTGTATTGGGGTCAATACAGCTATTTTGTATTTGTAATCCAATACAAAAACTATTTGAATTTCCCACCGCACCGACGCATGCACCAACGTCACCTGGAAACCCCATGGGATGTCTCTGCACTTCGAGGCTGGACATCGGAGGAGGCAGACGTGTCCCCAGGACCTGCGGGGACAAGCATGACACCGTGGGACAGCAAAGGAACAATGTAAGTGGGTTTTTATTCTGCTTTTAGGTACCCCGAGTCTGACTCGGGATTACCACTTTTTGTTTGTAAAAACGACCCCAAGTCAGACTCTGGAATACCGCTAGGAGGGTTAACTGAAAGCCAGTGGACACAAGTAAAAGCACTGGAAAATCTACTTTCTATATAAACTTTACTGTCACCAACAATTTGCAATCTGAAGATTTACCACCTGGTAAATTCTTCTTGAAATGGAAGCGCTTGATTTATTGCTTGAATGAAAGCTGATGTAGCAGTTCGCATGAAGGTAATACTACCTGAAACACCACCACTGGATGAAGCCATAAGCAATGGTAACTCAGGATCACCCTCTTCACATGAAGAATTAGACTTTAAATCCTAATTGGACAAAATGGAACATTTAACAGTAAAGCGACGTTGCATATGAAAGATAAACAACCAGAAAATGTCCAAATAAAGAGATTCCAGCAGGAATTTTTTAAGGAATCAAAAGAAATAGTAATCAAAAGTATGATTGCTCATCAAAACTGACTGTAGAAGAAGCCATCCTTGTTTGTCCCGAGATTATTAGTGATGTGGCTAGAACCAAAACAGCAATGCCACCCACCCAAGTATTAAAAGACTATTTTCAGCTCTAAAAATAATCAAGTCAGATTTAAGAGCATCTATGAAAGAGGATCTGGTAGAAGCAATTGTGTTTGTTAGAACAACACTACATTGAGTTAGTTTTGGATTGCATTTGACAGCTATTCTACTCCACTACTATATTCCAAGTTTAATATGTAACCTGTTTTAGGTTTTCTAGCTTTTGTTTTTGTTTTAAAACTACCAAAGAATGTGGTTCATATGTTAAACCTGGTAAAGTTTCTGTTCCTAAATTTTTTTAAGCATGCTATGCCAGTGGTCGCCAACCTTTTCGGTGCCGCGGACCACAAAAATCACCGGCTCCCGACTGCGCATGCACAGAGAGCCGGGTATCACTCAAAGGGGGAGAAACCTCCCCCAGAGTGATGTCATTTTGACATAACCCCGCCCACTCTCCCATTGCAGATCTAAGCCTGCAATGGGAGAGTGGGTGGGTTGTGTCTAGGGACACAGCCTGCCCATTTCCCCCGAGCCTGTAAACTGTAATGGGGATGTGGTCCACAGTTCTGGCCGGTGTGTCCCCCCAGAGGAGTCCTTTTCCTGACCACGCTCAGGGGTGCACCGGCCAGAGCCTCGGACCACCAAAATTTTCTTGCGGACCACCAGTTGGTGATAAAAACAATAAATAAAACCTTATTGTTTTTATTTTTTGTCTTTTGTTTAAACTGGATAATACAGTAGAGCCTCAGCTTCCTAGGCAGTAGTTCTGTGGAAAATACATTAGCATATTACAGGGTTTCCAATTTTATCTTCACATTTTTGCATTCAAACTTCACACTTTTGCAACTAAACTTCAAAAAAAATGTAGACCCCTAAATCATTCCCCAATTTATTCCTAAATCAATACATTTCTTATAAAAATAAATATAACACAATATTTTTACCATAAAGGTTTTTCTCAATAAACATTAAATAAAAATATGCAATAATTAATTAAATGATTTATTATTCATTAATGCTTTCTCCTCCTAGGTATTTAGGCAAAAATCTAAACATTTTTGTATAATAATTTGAGCAATCCTGCTCACTTATTGTTAAAAATACACTATTGATGCTTTCTAATAAAGCACCCGAATTAATTAGCCTATTTATTCCTACTACTTCTTTCCATTTAGAGAACATGTTCTCAACAGGATTAACCCCCCTAGCGGTAATCCTGAGTGTGACTCGGGGTCGATTTTACTTGCTGAAAGCGGCAATCCTGAGTCACACTTGGGGTTGCTTTAAACGACAAAAAAACCCCACTTACCATGCTCCGTTGGTATCCCCCTTCGTCCTGCTGGTCCCCACAGGTCCTGGGGACATGTCCTTCCTTTTCGATCTCCAGCTGGTGCAGAGACGATCTCCGGGGTGACTTCGGTGCATGCGTCGGTGCGGCGGGAGATTTAAATATTTTGTATTGGATTACAAATACAAAATAGCTGTATTGAGTCCAATACAAAAAAATATTCATATAATATATATATAAATAATATTCTATATGCTGCTGTACACATATATTACATTATACATTTTTAAAAATGTTTTTTTAACAGATTTTTGTGTTTTTTTTAAGTTTATTATTACATTTTTTAAATTTATTAACTATTATACATGTGTCAGTGAGTTATGCCTAAGAATTATAGGTCTACAATGTAAAATAAATTTCCATGCAAAAAATTGTACCGCTTTTTGCATGGAAATACAGCTAGAATCGTACTATCTCTAAAGCTCTATATGTAGTAGCTCTTTCTCTGATTTCCTGTAGTCAGGTCTCATGCTGTTGTACTGTCTCTGAAGCTCTGGATGTAGTAGCTTTATCTCTGTTATCCTGTAGTCGGGTCTCAAGCTGTTGTACTGTCTCTGAAGCTCTAGATGTAGTAGCTCTATCTCTGTTATCCTGTAGTCCAGGTCTCACGCTGTTGTACTGTCTCCGAAGCTCTAGATTTAGTAGCTCTTTCTCTCATTTCCTGTAGTCGGGTCTCATGCTGTTGTACTGTCTCTGAAGCTCTAGATGTAGTAGCTCTATCTCTGTTATCCTGTAGTTGGGTCTCCTGCTGTTGTACTGTCTCTGAAGCTCTAGATGTAGTAGTTCGTTCTCTCATTTCTTATAGTTGGGTCCCACGCTGTTGTACTGTCTCTGAAGCTCTAGATGTAGTAGCTCTATCTCTGTTATCCTGTAGTTGGGTCTCCTGCTGTTGTACTGTCTCTGAAGCTCTAGATGTAGTAGTTCGTTCTCTCATTTCTTATAGTTGGGTCCCACGCTGTTGTACTGTCTCTGACGCTCCAGATGTAGTAGCTCTTTCTCTCATTTCCCGTAGTCGGGTCTCGTGCTGTTGTATTGTCTCTGAAGCTCTAGATGTAGTAGCTTTATCCCTGTTATCCTGTAGTCGGGTCTCAAGCTGTTGTACTGTCTCTGAAGCTTTAGATATAGTAGCTCTCTCTAGCAGCGTGGCAAGTCTTCTATTCCTGTCATCAGGATTTTATTGTCTACTGTGTTGTTTCATTTTTTTGCCTTTGATTGCACTCGGCCAATTGCCTTACGTTTTCTCGAAGGCATTCTTACAGGCCAGAAATTTGTAAAAGAGTCCAAAAAAAGTATGTAAAAATATAGGCAAAAGGCACACTGTCACTGAGCAATACACATACATACATACATACAAATATACCTCTGACATATAGCACAGCGCTGTACAAAGATCAGCGGTGCACTCACATCATATGTCATATGTCACACGAGTCATATGTCTAGCAAGTTTGGTTTAAATGTCTTGATGCATTTCCGAGTGATGGTGGAACATAGCAAGTTTGGTTGAAATGTCTCCATGCGTTTCTTAGTGATCTCCAAATTTAGCTCTGACATATAGATCAGCGATGCACTCACATGAGTCTGAGTCATATGTTTAGAAAGTTTGGTTGAAATGTATTGATGCGTTTCCTAGTGATGACATACACACATCTAAATATAGCTCTGACATATACCATAGTGCTGTACAATGAATCATTGAGCTAGACCAATCGTTCTCTGTACAGAGGAGCTGACTCTCCAATGTCCCCCCACAGTTACACACTATTAATATACATTTATGTACCTCTGACATTAACCACAGCGCTGTACAAAGATCAGCGGTGCCATATATCTAGCAAGTTTGGTTTAAATGTCTTTATGCGTTTCTAAGTGATGGTGGAACAAAGCAAGTTTGGATGAAATGTCTCCATGCATTTCCTAGTGATACACAGATCCAAATATAGCTCTGACATATAGCACAGCCATGTACAAAGATGACTGGTACACTCACATGAGTTTTAGTCATATGTATAGCAAGTTTGGTTGAACCGTCTCCATTGCGTTTTCGAGTGATGGGGGAACACACACACACACACTACATCCAATTTTATATATATACATAGTTCTCCCCAGAGGTTTTTAGCCAGTTGCTCCGCCCGGCTGCTTTGAATATCCCGCCCAGCTCTCGGCAGCTCTCATCCTCGGATGCATGGGTCTCAGTGAGGCTGCTCTGTGCCATCTGTGCTCTGTGTCATCCGTTCAGAGGATTTCTGCTGGGATGAGAGGTGAGCACACAGTTCAGCCTTCATGTGAAGGAGACACAGGCATCCCCGCCCCCATCTCATAGCACGAGCTCGGATTTCTGCCTGTGAAATGCATCCATCTCTAACTCTGCGTGTGAATTCTGCATCCTCACAGCTCTGTGTGTACAAACCTCCATATCTCCTAAACTGTATGTCACAATTAGTGTTGGTCGAATAGCTCACTATTCGATTCGGCAGCTATTCCGCCGAATATAGCAAAAAAATTTGGGTGGTCGAACATCAAATTGGAACACCATTAAAGTCAATGGGCCAAATTTATCAAGCAAAATCGGTTGGCCGGTCGCGCATCTGTATTAGCGAGCTGAAATGCGAAGCGATCGCGCTAGTCATCAACTGGATGAGATCGCGGCCAAAGCCGCGCAGCTTTGGCAGCTTTACACTGGAAAATACATAGAATAGAAAAATTGGATATACTAACGGGGCAGGCATTACAAAGTTTTAACAAATAATTGGGAGGAGGTAGAACACTGAAACAATAAGAGGTTACTGGATACCCATGGTATAAACAACTGTGAGCACTAATTTGCTGTGTTTTGCCACACTCCCTTTTTTACCACCTGGCTACAGCTTCCCACCACCCAGCTGAAAAAAATTTCTGAAGGGAACACTGTATATAGATTAGTAGAGACTTACTCATTGGTGGAAAGTAGAACAGGTAAGAAGATGCCTGCAGTCATCTGTCAAGTAGCTGGTGATGCAGGCAGCTCGTCCTTATAACTGGTTAAAAACAGCGTTAATGCCAGGGAACTGTGTGTGCGTTGTAGTACACGCATGCAGCTAGGCATACGCATTGCGCAGTGGTTAAACTTGAAGCCCGGCCCAGTCCTGGCTTCCGCCCTTACCTATCTTGTAGATGTCGCACAAGCGTAGTAGTTTGATAGGCGGTTCGGAGGAGGTGAGAGTAGCTCTCTGCTCCTCCTAGGGGAATTGTAAGTTGGATACGGTCCTTCCCACTGATGGCATCCTCACCTGTTGTATAGGGGAGAGAGAGATCTCCTCCAGTGCAGGTCCTGGGCCGTGGAATTACCACAGTCCAAATGAGGGATGGGGGTGTGGTAAGCCCTGAAAGTGAATCCGTGCAATCACATCAAAAATGCCCATGGGATCGGGCACTCTTGTCCCTCGTAGGGTGCCGTGAATATGGGGAAGGAAAAGAAAAGGGAGAACAAACAATAAACAAGATTGTATTTGTCTAAATGTAGTGTGAAAGAACGATATATAACCTAACCTTTTAACCTCCATTTTAGTTAGTGGCTTGCAAGTGCTCCAGGCCAATTTATTTTAGCAAATTTTGTTATTTCTTATTTGTGACATTTCTTTGCTACTAATTATTCCACAGTCACCTTTTAGTGTATTATAACAAAGTGGGGAAAGCATTTTTTAGAATTTCATCAATGTGTGGAAATTTTGAAAACTGGGTTGTACACACAGCACCACATTTCGTTTGGCACACATATATCTAAACTCTCAAAGAATAGTCCTCAGAGATACTGTAGGGAGAAGTAGGGGGTAGTAGGAAGAAGGGTAGGCAATGTAGCAAGTTTATTTTTATAACTTATTTGATTGGACTGAAACAGTGTATCTAGGGAAAATACTGCTTACAAGGCCACTGCTGCAATGTGTATTTATGTTCATTTGTCACTAGGGGGCAGTATGAGACTATAGTTTCCATACCAAGGGCAGTCAGCTGACTACTCAATCCTCTGACAGGATGGAATGATCAAAGCATTCTAAGCATTCACAGCAATATGAGTAAACCCTGCTGGGGCTTCTTTGCACTGCTTATCTCACACGAGATAACTTGGCTGGAGCAGGCAAAAGGTTAAAAATGAATGCTTATGAGGGTATGAAAATGATGTCAAGGAAAGTACTTGACACATTGGCCATAATTCATCAATGAAATGCGTGTACGTTGGACACGCATAGGTTCGTGCTTCCAGCGAGCTGGTTTCCCGCGGTCCGGAGCCGAGTGCGCTAGTACATGCGCCTTCACTGCCAGCCGGATTCCTGCCTTGATAATGAGCAATAGAGGTCGCAAATCTGCCAATTAAGGCGATTAGATTTCAGCTGCGCGATTAAGAAGGTTCTGTTAAGCTAATGGTGAGATCATAGCAATCAATTAGCGCACACCTGCTCTCTGTTCTGTGCGCATCTACAGTCCATTACAGGTCAATTAGAATCTTTATTACTTCATCTTCTTTTGGGTTAGTGTTACTTTTTTAGGTTACATTGTACTCATTACCAAAATTAATTATTTATTGTTACATTTGTTGCACTGTTTTCATACTTTTTGGTTTCCTTTGCAACTAGTTCATAATAGTAGTTCAACACTAGTTCAACACTTCATAATATGTCATCACACAATAGTATGAATTGTAAAAATTTGTCACCAAGCATTTGTGATCTAATTAAAATGTCATTGTAGTTTGGCTTGATAGAAATCAAATAATTGAAAAAAGGATTATTGTCAAAGGTGGTTTAAAAAACATTTAGTGATTCCAAGAATGATGAGGCTCCTGGACTCTCTATATATTTTAGGAAGGGTGTCCTTTCAAACCACATCGCCCTAAATTTGTGCACTGAGCCAGTATACAGTTTCCTGGGTGTTTATGAAGGTTTCAATGCCATTTTAGACCTTGGCCCACGATATAGTCACTTCACCACATCAGCTTTGGAGTGGAGGAACATAAAGGTGGATTTCTCCATTAACCGGAAGCAATATCATCCACAAATCTACGGTAGTCTGTGATGTGACATTCCAGAGGCTTGGCAGCACAGCAGAGGGATGTTATCGCCCTGTAAAGAAATAGATTACATTATTAGGATGTGTTAAGCAGCATGGTTAATCATGCTTTAGTGGTAACTACATGCTGCTGGATTGTATTTTTCATTCTTGTCTGGCTGCATAAGCATTGCTTGCCCAAATATAAACTAAATTGCACTCTCCCCTAGTTTGGCAATGTGTTTTTGAAAAGTGTCACATAAAGGTCCAGCTCTTACACAAATATGTCTGCTATTTCATATCCCAAACGATTAAAGTGTGCTTTCTATGACTTCAACTCCTAGGTTGGTTTGTAACCCAAACATGATGTGCTGAAATATGTAATGCATGCATTGTAAACATATGGAAATACTCACGCGTAAAGGCATTAGCGATGAGTTCAGCTCTGACTTGACGTCCCTCTGCTGTGCTTTGGGAGCCAGAGGCAGGATGTTGATGTACCTCTGGCTCGAGTCCCTCTGGAATGTCCCAGGAATCCCCATGGTGCAGGCACAGGTTGTGCAAGAGACAGCATGCCATGATGACTCGGGCAGCTTTCCAGGGCGCGTATAGGAGCTCACCACCGGGCCACACCAAGCACAGAAACCTTGCTTTTAGCAGCCCGATGGTTTGCTCCACAACCCCCCGGCTTTTTTGCAGAGCCTTATTGTAATTATGCTCTGCTTCAGACCGGGGGTGACGCACAGCTGTCATAAGGCATGGAAGCTGCCCGTATCCTTTGTCAGCTGTAAAAAAACAAACATAATACATGTTAGTTCTTGGTATGGTAAGTGTTCTGTGAATGCAGTGTAACACTAGAGTTTTTTACAAAGGTCGCTAAGGGTTGTGCTCTTAATTCATTTTATTGCTTTTTGGTTGTTAGGAGACATTGTTACTATTGACTACCACACTGAAGTACCGTGAGCTGTGAAAATAGTAATTATACTAGGGCTTTCGGGAATATCTGAAAGTTAGTTCTTCCCCCATGCTCCCAATATTGTACAATATTTATAAAGTATTTGCTAAATTAGATGTTAGCACAAAATATGACATATATACAATATAGGTCAATGCCTGGCATTCTGACAATGCAAAGGGACTTAGCAACATATTAGGTGTCTTTAGTTTAGTTTAGTTTAATGTACAGCGCTGCGTAATATGTTGGTGCTATATAAATCCTGTTTAATAATAATAATAATTTAGGATTTGACTACTGTTGTATTACAGTAATGGCATTATACATTACCTATTAACCAGCCCTCAGGCATTTCTCCAGAGATGAATTTTTGGTAGAGGGCTGTCTGACTCAGGATATAGGCATCATGGCATGATCCTGGGAAACCTGTGTGTGCACTCATGATTCTCCTGTTGGTATCACAGGCTATTTGGACATTCAGTGAATAATATCGCTTCCGGTTGCGAAACACGATTTCCTGCAATTTAGGGGCCTGAATGGCCACATGAGTGCAGTCAATGGCCCCCAAAACATTTGGAAATCCTGCTCGCCTGAAGAAATCCACCTTGACCTTCCTCCACTCCTGAGCTGTTTGAGGAAAATGAATATATAGTGGGACAAGGTCCACAATGGCATTGATGACCTTGTAAAAACCTTCATAAAAACCCTGGAAACTGTAGGCTGGCTTAGTTCACAAATTAAGGCCGAGGAGGTTTGAAAGGAACCCCTTCCTAAAATATACATAGTGGCCAAGAGCCTGGACATTCCTGGCACTGCCTGGCTTCTCTTAGTTTTTGGAGCAATTTTTTCTTCCAGCAAGCTGTACAGGTGATGGATGACCTGGCGAGACAGGCGGAAACACCTTTTGACATCCTGGTCATGCAAACTTTCCAGGCGGCTACGCTCCAAGAAGATGTGTGGTGCCCGGACTGTTTGGGACACAACAGCAGTAGTAAAGAGCAACTCTAGTTCCAAATTTGGATCCATGACAACAGCAAACAAAATCCTTGAACCGGCGCACATTTGAATGCGCGTGCGGTTGCGTGCGTGTTTGCATGCTCTCGTACTGAATCCCTATAAATTTGCCCAGTTTCTTAGCCATTCTGCTCATGCAAACCAAAACTTGGGGAGAAAAAAGAAAAAGAACAAAGGTTGCAACAAGAACAAGTAGGAATACACCATTGACTTTATTCCTCCAAAAAATGTTTCGAGTGTGTTGTCCTATAACTCTTTTATTTTGTGACTTTTAGTTACATGGAGCCAAGGAGAATGGCCACCACCACTGCCACCACCACTACCACCCCAGGGTCTTCAGTGCATAGACCAACAGGCAGCTCCCTCAGGCCAGCTAGGTTGCTAGGTTGCTGAAGCAGGCCAAGTAACATCTAGGCCCCTGGTCCCTCAACCTGGCACCTCAGCCAGTTTGAGTCGGACCAGGGATTCTGCTTCCAAGGCAACCAGCTTCACTCCTGAGCAAAATGCAGCCCTCATGGAGTCCTAGGTACAACATTTTCCTAGACTCTGTGGGGACTTGCACTCCCAGACTTCCCATGCTGTAAGGCAGGGACTCTGGGAGGAAATTGCCAGGAGTGTAAATGCAGTGGGCAGTATACAATGGACCATTACCCAGTGTCAAAAATGTGTGAGGGACATCTTCAGACATGTCAAAAGGGTCCTGGCCACAGAGGCCGGAAGGAGTGGGACCTATCCTGAACATCTTGTGCAGCGTCTCAAGGAGTATGAAAGATTGGCGTTGCCATTCATTGGGCCAGAAACGAGGAATGGAGCAAACTCAGCCAAGCTGCAAAACAGGTTTGTGTAGGATAAGAGCATGTTCAATATTTTATGGTTCAAATAACCATTGTGTAAAAAAAAGGTTTCTTTTTGTGTTTTTTAGGGATGGAATGGATTAGCCGGCTGGAAAAATGTTTGAAATGTGCACTGAAATAAAAATCAATTTAAATTCACTAAATCTGGCTTTTATTTTTTTTTTACAAAAGTTTTTTTTTTTTAATCTCCCCCAATATCTTACAATAACTTTCAATGTGAAAACCCCAACAAATATGAAAATATAATATTCTAACCAAACTTATTTTCCAACATATAAACCAATTTTTTTTTTTTTTAAAAGTACCGCCGGGGAAGGTCCAGCCTAAAGTGGTGCTCCATGGCAGACATCCTCCGGTGCAGCCAATACAGGATATCCTGGTCACTTCCTGGCGGGTAAGGAAAAAAAAATAATATATTAACTGGAAGAGTTTGGTCCAAACATTTTTTAAAAGTAATGTCCTTTTAAAACCAAACTAAGGCTTAGTCTACACGGACTGTTTCCCCAGCGTTTAACCTGAGGCTTTTAAAGCCCTTGTTTGAAGTCCCCATGCATTCCAATGGGCTGTCAATAAAAAAGCTTCCATTGATTTCAATGGAGGATTTTACAAACGTTTTAACAATAGCCTGTTTCCTGTGTCAGTATTCCATGTGTCATGCATTAATAATTACATGTACTATGCTGTTAAAAATTAACACCTATGACTGGCACGTGTGAAGATTGTCTGCCATTGTGTTTGCTTTTGGTGCTATTCACACCTGCAAATGATGTAATTCGTTATCACTTGTGTGTAGTCATTGTCTTTAATTGTGCTTCACTCTGCACTCTTTTGACTGTTCTGTGTATACTGTTACATTTATCACTGTACGCTTGCATGATCACATTATCACATGTATGCAGGGATGTATGTACTTCCTGTACTTGCAGAAATCACTTCTACAAAGTGCTAAAACGCTTGTATAATCACGGTAAAACGCGGATAAACGCGGCATAGACGTTTTTCAGCTTTTCCCAGCATTTAAAAAAAAGTTTTAAAACGTTAAAATAAATGCATAAAAACGCTTATAAACGCAGTAGGAAAGTTTACATGCCTTTTTACAAAACGTCCATGTAGACCCAGCCTAATGAAAATATAAACTTACCAGGAGGATGTCTGCCATCCATCCATGTTGCCGGGGTTGGGGTGGAGGTGGTGGCGGTGGCGGTGGTGGGGGGCTCAGAAGCTCCTCCAGAGGGCTGGCTGCCTCCCTCGATGTGGAACTGGCTGTGTCTGTAGAAGGAGACCAAACAAATAGGAGAGGTAAGTACTGACCAAATGTAACAGTATAACATGCAGCTAGTTCTTAAATTGCACAGTGCTAAAGAAATTTAAATATGTTAACTCATAAAGTTATGACTGTTTTGCTGTTTACACAGAGCAAAACAAGAAAAAAAGGTGAAACCTGGGGCCAATGAAGGTTTGGTGTGAATGAAGGTTGTGGGTTTTCACAAGGAACAAACTTGGCTAAGTGACATTTAACCTTTGTCTTCTGTTAAAAGCTGCCTAGACATGAAGCTAGTCATAAACACCTAATGATACTTGATAGAACTAGAACTAGGCCTAGGCCTAACAAACTATATCCTAGTTTATAATCATGGTTCTAAATGAATGTTTACAATATCTAAAATGGAGAAATACTTACTTTCAGATGAGGAACTTGTGTCCTGTGGAGGAGGTGCTGGTGGCAAGGGCGCTGCAGCAGCTGCAGATAAAAAATGAACAGCATAAGTAAAAGTGGATGGGCAGGACTAAAGTAGATTTGTAAGGTTAGTTAAGGTGAATAGATTAATGCAGAACTTCTAAATGATACTTTCTGCCTATGTCCAAAAATTTAGAGCAAACATTTGTCAGTACAACTATGGACAAATAAACAACTCATGTCTATTTTTAGTCATGCTAGCCAACAACCTACAAAGAACGTTCTTTTGATGCATGATTAATGACTGGAAGCTACATGAAATCCTGCTAGATCTTTCTTTGTATTTGTAACCAAAAATGGTGAAAGTAGTGTGAGAATGTGTTGAATTTCAACATATGTTACAAAAGATGATTCTAAGGTTAGCTTACAGTCAATCTCCTTGGCCTCGGCCGCCTCCTCTTCTTCATCGGAGAACTCTGGCTGCAGATGTGGTGCAGCAGGCTCCACCTCTGGGGATGGCTCCTCCTCCCCTGGGGATGGCACCTCCTCCTCAACTGGCTCCTCCTCTGGGGATGGCACTGGCACGTCCTCCTCGGTAGACTCCTCCCTGACGGGGTCTTCCTCCCCCGGGGATGTCTCCTCCTCCTCCACATCCTGGGGGACGGCCAGTCACCTGTGTGGACGCTGTATTATTATCAGCCGCCGGCGTGATGTGGAGTTGGCTGTAATAACAAAATTAAATATTCAAAATTAATAAGGGTAGTAAAATATAGGAAGTGAAAAACAAACAGTTCTAGGCTAAACAATACTACTTTACACAAACAACAAACATTCTAAAACACCAATCCTTAACAAGATGAGAAGACAAAATGCAAAACTTACCAGACAGGATGCGGTCCCCCACTTTACGCACCAAATCTGGTCTCCTCTGCTTGAGGTTGCTCCACGTATGCTGTATTTGGGCGACAGTTGGGTGCCTCCCTGCAGGGGTCCACAGCCTGTCTGCGATCCTTTCTGCGATTTGTCCCTTGACAAAAATTGACCTCTGCTGGTCATATCTGTGTGTTATTTTGACAACAACCAAACACCTGTTAAAAAGAAAAAAAAGGGATAACTAATTCATTGACTGATTTATTTATTTTCTGTTGCAAATTGACATAGTTTGGTTGCAAATGAAAACTGTTTGTTAATATTGTGTGAAGATATATATGGGTATACTATTATTTTTACTAAGAAGCTTCCAGTTGCCACCCCACTAAGCTTAATCCTGTTTAAACCATTGTAAAACCAATAATTGTGCAAACACATTTCAATGTGTTTCAAACATGCATGATGCATAAAACACATTTCAATGTGTTTCAAACATGCATGATGCATAAAACATATTTCAATGTGTTTCAAACACGCATTATGCATAAAACACATTTCAATGTGTTTCAAACATACATGATGCATAAAACACTTTGAAATGTGCAAACATGCATGATGCATAAAACACTTTGAAATGTGCAAACATGCATGATGCATAAAACACATTTCAATGTGTTTCAAACATGGACAAAAATAGGCTTATTGTAGTAAAAATAATCCCCCTCCCTGCCCCCCCCTAAAACTTTTAAAAAAAATCACTTACTAATCACTTGCTAATAATAAAGCGCAGGTCCCTCTCTCCAAACAACTGGCGCAGCATGATGTCCAAATCTCCAACTTCCTTGTTAACTCCCACCTACTGCAAAACGTGGCCACGCCACGCATTTGCACGTACCTCTGCTGTATGCGCATCTGTACCCACTTGTAGCTAGTGTTCTGGTGTTGCGCATAGTTACACGCATATATTTTAGATTAATAATACTTTTTGTATATATTTTTTTATGTTTCACTTTGAGCCAAACATATGTTGTTGCTTTTCAAGCCTTTCAGGATGTTTATTCAATGTAAGCAATATCCAATGTATATCTTCCAATGCCAAATCCAAAATCATAGGAAGAAATAGGCAATCTTTCCAATGTGAAGCAATATGGTCCAAAAAGCCCTCTTTGCCTATTTCTTCTTCTAATTTCTCTTTTCTACGTATATGTACACACATCTAAATGCATACATACATGTTTGGCTTTATGTGCACTCATGTCTATCCATACATGAGTGCATATGAAGCAAAACATGCAAAATACACCAAAAAATACAAACTTACCTTAATGAGGACTGTAAAAGTGCAGTGCATTTTTCAACTGATCAAACAGTTCAAGCACACATAGCAGGTTCACCGTGGCACACAACTATGAGCTACACGCTCCTGGCATTTGGCGCACAATTATGCGCATCAAACAAATAAGACAATTGTGCAGTTTATAGCTTTACAAATAATTCAGAGGGAGGAACAGCTTAAAAACAATCACAATTGTCTTTTTAAAGAGAGTGTCCTGGGAGATTGGAAAGGAGATCACATAAACCCCCAAAAAACAAACGACAACATTTTAGAAATAACTTTATTCAAAAGAAACATTTGCTAAAAGGTCACAATAAAATATAAAAACACATCAAAACCAAAATAAAAAAAATACACATCACTAAACTTTACACTAAATGACAAAATAATTAAAAAGAACAAACAAAACACATGTAAAGCCACACTTCCATGTAAAGCCAAAACAGTCCAAAAATGGCCAAACAAATATTGCATTCAAAAAATACTTACCAAACCAATATGCAATTTTGCCCTATCAAGGGTGGAAAAGTGGACTAGAAAATCTTTATGCAGGACAAACATTGAAAAGTGGTAATAAAGGCAGAATTTGGCAATCAAACAATAATGCCACAAACACAATAACATAGCATTAACATTGACTTCAAAATTGAAAAATAGACATTAAAACATTCCAAGTAAAAAAAATTAAAAAAGAAGCTTTTGTGCTAAATGGCAAAGTATCAAATGCAGAAACATAGATTTATTAGAATAACACACAAACCAACAGTCCCTCCCAGAAGAAAAAGACAAAAGGAGAAGGCAAGTTAAACCACACCCTTATATATGCTCAAATTTAAGCGCACAGGTCATAGAAATTCACTTGCAATTAGGACTTGCGCAGTCTGTCAAAATTGGCTGTTTGTTTTTTTGGCAATTGCACATTTCATTATTATTCATCGATATGATCCTTAGATATGTAAAAACACGCCCTTATATATGCTCAAATGTAAGCGCAGAGATGATAGAAATTCCCTTGCGCAGTCTGTCAAAATTGATCCTTAGATATGTAAAAATACACTCTTATATATGCTCTAATATGATCGATATGATCCTTTAGATATGTACAGCTGTAAACAGATATTCTATTAATTAAAAAAATTTATTAAGGGGGAGGATTTAATGTTAAAAGTATTTATTTATATATATATATATATTTATATTTAGATACATATATCTATATTAATATATATCCTACAATAATTTAAAAATATATACATATATATAAAAAATTATTATTATTATTAT